>NC_046375.1:11123969-11423969 GCF_011125445.2 Fundulus heteroclitus | reverse complement strand
CTTATAATTACCAACTTTACAACATTTTAACTGGCATTTATGGGATAGACCAACACAAACTAGAACCAAAGAAGGAAAGTGGAAGTAATATGAAATGTGACTACCAAGCTTTAATGTAAATAGAAATTTGAAAAGTGTGGTGTGCATTGTGCTCTGCAACCCATAAATATACTTTGGGGCTACCAATTGCCTTCAGACATCACCTAATGAATGGGAAAAAATATGTGAGCACAACTGTTCTTTGAAATTTGGTGGGGTTGCTGAGATCTACAGCACAGGTGAGAGGATTTTTTTAAATAGTAACTATTTGTTCGGCACTCCAAGAATTTGAGCTTAATGCAAGAGTCCACAGAAAAAGCTTGTATTTGCAGTTCACCATAAGTTGGTTGGGGACAAAGAGAAGAGCTGGAAGGAGGTGGTCTGCTTAATTGAGACCAAAACGTAACATTTAGCTTACTTGCAAAACGTAGAAAACTAACACCATTTCCACGGTGAAACAGGGCGGTGGCAACATTATGGTGTGGGGTGAGGGTTCACCCTTTCGCAGCGCAATGGCACAGAAACATTACAGCAAGAGCTAGAAATAGACTGGTTTAAATCAAATGATTTTTGTGTATCACAATGACTCAGTAAGCATTCAAAATCCAAATGCTAAATTTTTAAAAAAGATTTGAAAACTAATTTTCACAGACACCCACACTTCTCAGATTTGAATTTTATGAATTTTTCTCCCACTTCACAAAGTTTTACTCCCGTCATATCAAATTCAAGGGGTATCAATATTTTTGCCAGACACTATATTGCCAACACAAGTAGATCAAAATGAAAACTTATAGGACCCTCACTGTGTCCTATAAGTGTTCTATGATATGCTTCTACAGCCTCAGAGAACTCACATCTGGTTAAGGTACTGATGAAAGAAAGGAGCAGAAACAGAATCAAGTTGGAGCTGCAACAAGGCAGACTGGGAGTCATTGTGCATGTTGCTTTGGCACATAGCTAACAAGTGAACACTCTGTGGCCATCTGCACAATCACCCTCTGAGAAGCTCACATTTCTTCTTGAAGTCAGTCTTTCATTCATACAAAACATAACAGCCTCACTGATATGCAGAAAAAAGTACTGATCTTATCCAGAACTGATGCAAGGTCACCCTTCTATCAATAAACTCTTTGAGCATTTCAAAAACATTGTCTTATGCAGGGCTTTTGGAAGGTCATCACACTAGTAAATTTACCATTTTACAAAAACCTGTTGGAGCTAGATATAAATATTATTATAATAATATTATATTGTTGAACAAACTTATAATATTATAATATTATTGAGGCTAGGGACTCTTAAAAATGAAATTGTTTGTCAAATACACAAATTTTGCTTCGGGTTTGGTGCTTTTTTTTCCCATTACCGTGCCCTTACCTGAGGAGAGCGTTAAGCTACTCTATCAACTTTCCAGTATGATAAAAATGTCAAAACATCCCAGTTTGCACTCAGTCATGAGGGTAAATTAATACAGAGGACGTTTGATTTTGCCATGATGACTCTTTCTCAGGCAGCAATTTGAACATTTATATAATGGCATCCATACATCAAGTCAAGATTTTCAGCTGTTAATGAACAAAACTAGATTTAGGATTCCACAAACCACGCAATAAAATATTTCATGGCCCTTCAAAGCCGTATATTGGAATGAATCTGACTCTGTTATTGCTACAATGAAAAACATTTCAGTTGGGTGGAAAATAACTCAACTCCATTTCCTAAATCTTTCGTACTTTCATCTATCATCTCTCTCCAACACTCTCTTTCTATATGGTATATTTTGAAACTCACCTTAAAGCAGGTATCAAATGTTGTTTTCACACATTTCTGCATCATAAGGTTAGGTCTACATTATATATATTTTTTTTATTGGTCTGATATTATATTCCAATTTTAAATGGCATGTTTTCATTAGCTATGAGCGGAAAATCGTCATAATTAACACGACTAAAGGCTTCAAAAAATCAGTTTGTGTGTAACTCACTAATGGACTGAGTTAGTGAAATAAATGACATTTTGGAAATACATTTTAAAATATTATTCTAATTTATTGAACATAACCATATCCATGGTCTGTCCATTTGCTCTGACAAGTTGCAAGGCCAGTGTGTCAGTCCAAGCAGAGCTACAAAGAAGGCAGCTGAAAAAGTGGAAATTGAATTTTATAACATTGAAAAATACTGTAGGTGCCAATGTTTGAAAAAGAACAGCTAAACATGTTCTTTAAGTTTTGTTCCCACTCAATTAACTGGAACCACGGTGAAACAATGGAGCACAAACTCAACATAAACAAACACTTCCAGAAAGCTGCTTAGCATGTTTTTAGAAGCAGTAGAGACCAAAATGTGCATTTTCATTATAGGTATTAACCTCACAGTTATGTTCATGACAGTCTGAGAAAGGCAGACTGGAGAACGCACGCATGCACAGGGAGAACATGCAAACTCCATGGAGAAAGACCCAGGCTAGGAATTAAACACAGGAGCTTCATGCTGCAAGGTAGCAATGCTACCAGCTGTGCCATGGTGCAGCCCACATTCCCTGCAAAACTAAAAGCAACAACAGATTCCAGTCTGCTGGGAAGAGCACAATCTTTGAAAACTGAAAACCACAGATATAATCAAACAAAATCCCTTCCCTCAGCTCTCCTATCTGCTTTCAATCTGTCTATGTTTCTGTCAACATCTCCTAATGTTTTTCTTTTATCCAATTTCTTTTTCTCAACAGTTACTTTGCAAAACAGTTACTTCAAAAAAGAAAATCTAAATCCATACATGAAGAATCCTGATCTTCATCTCCAACCACTTTTAATTGCAGAGCTGAAAAACAACCCACTGACTTAAACCCCATTCACCTCTAATCATCATCATCTATCATCCTTTTATGCCTCTGCACTGTTTTTCATTTCTAAAAACACAACCAATTAAACAAATTTAAACGAAAAAAGACGTCAGGCAATATGAAGGCAGACATGATGGATCATATAGAAAATACCATGATGTATCATGTCTGTGCAGTGCCTTGGAAAAGTATTTATACCATATGGAGCGAGATTATATTAGACACAGGTGAACTCTGAAGGCAATGTTTCAAAGGATTATATGCATGGGTGTCAGAGTTACCAGCGCTGTATACAAACGCATGCAACAATTTTCCAATTTTCTATATGTAAAATTGTTTGATAAAACCTGTACTGTTCTCTTTCTATTTCTGCCTTGTGTTGGTCCAGCGTACAAAAACCCTATATGCATTGAAGTCTGTAGTTGTAAGGTGACAGCATCTGAGAAGAAGAGCCATAAATACATACGCAAGGCACTGCATTTATGAAATGGAGGTTTCCTCTTATGCGTGCAGGCGTGTGTGTTCATGTTTGCAGCCCTAGAGAAACTTAGGGAGCTGGCTGATACAACAGTGACTAACAACATGGAGAGAGACAGAGAAGACCCTCGGACCACAGAGAAGCAGAGTGGATGGAAAATGTTGAAGTGAAAGGATGAAGTGGGTCGAGGATGACGCCACATACGGCCCTTGTCTGAAGAGCAGGTTAGCTGAACAGCAACAACAAAAGCTCTCAGATTCAAACCACTTGCATATCTCCTCTTGCTGTAGTGTTTTTGTCTGCCTCTGTGGTGTTCCATGAATATCCCAGCGCACGAGATGAGGATGAAAACCACCACGCCGACAGGATACTGAAATGTTTTAGCCCTGGAGCTTTTATTCAGCCGCCCTATGTTGTTTTTGTTGGTATATCAAATGAATTGGCGTAGTAGCAATTGAGACAATGTCAAAGAGATGTGGGCTTCAGTAGAAAATCTCCTTATATGTCACGAGGCAAGACCCGGCTTTCTATGTTAGAGAGCATGCCATGAAGAGCGCATTAACAATTCTTATAAAACAGACATTTGGGAATGAGAAAGTTGATGGAGTCTACATTTAACATGGTTCTGCAACGTTTAAACATTCCTGCTAGTTGGTCTTCCAAGATGTCTGATGAATCTCTCTCTCTTCCTGTCTGTCTAGATCTATATATATAATTTCTACTTAGCATTCACTCGATAGCTTGCTTAAATGCTCTGCAGTGTGAGATCTACAACGCCAGCCAATCAGAAACAAATTTATCCAGAGACCAGTGAGGCTAAGCAATGGCATCAGGCAGATCTCCAAACTCCTAAATAGCTGTGGTTTAAATGGCAGTGTTAGTATCAGATAGCAAACCAGATGGAAAGGTGTTGTGCTTCTCAAACCATCCAAAAAACTTTTTTTTGTTTAGTTGATGAAAGAGACCACAGCCATCAGCTAATACCATTTCCCCCAATTCAGTGTTTATGTTTTTCATCTGTTTGATTGGGTTAAAGGGGCAACCGTTCACTCCCCACATGCTTCAATAGCTCCCCCATCCACAAGGCAACTCGACATTCAGTCGCACGACAGCTCCTTTCTTGGGCCTCTTTTGATAGATATACCCAACAACAGCTGGATTTTTGGAGGTCCTTGGATTCAGTTTTCGAGCCTTCATCAATCACCCCTTGTCAAATTCATTCAAATCCTTTCTTGCGTCCAGACATCAGCTTTGAGGACAAAACGTTAACACGCTGTCTAACATATCCCACTGACAGGTGCCATGAAAAAGACAAATAATCACTGATATTTACTTCATCTGTCGGTAGTCCTAATATCACGTCTGTGCTGATTTACCCTTCCGTTTTCAGAAGAAACTGTTTGTTTTTTTCAGCTACAAGCGTACGCTTAGCTCTTGCCATCCATTTGCACTCCACACTGTTTGAGTGCTAATTTATCTGTTTATGTGTGTGCTCTCTAGCAAAAAGTGGTCTCCAAGGGGGTTTTTCACAAAAAAAAAACCTAGCTACTGGCGACAACTGCAAACAAACCAGATGAGAACACAGAAAGTGAAACAGCAAATCTAACCCGTTGTTTCAAGCACAGCTATGTCCAAAATGTTGGTTTAAACTGCAACATCACGTCTTGACCTTTTTGCCAACTGCACATTATCAGTATTAATGACCCTTGTTGCTTGATGCAAACGGAAACACACACACACACACACACACACACACAACCAGAACCACACATGCACATGACGTATGAGGAGGCTTCCTGCGAGGTGAAAGCATGAATTAGGAAAACAAGCTCCCTTTGGTGAGCTAATACCTACCTGCCAGCTTTATTTGGCCACACATATGGCATAGCATCTGCGCTGGCCCAGACTTGCTCTGTCATTGGACACGCTCCTTATTTCTATCTTCTTCTTTTTTTTCTCTCTCTGTGACCTAGAAGTATTTCTTCCGCCCATGGAGACTTCCACAAAAAGCTAAAAAAAGATTCACTTTTTCCTCTTCTATGGAGGAAAGAGAAAGGGAGACATATGGGAGGCATGCAGCCAGTCAGAGTGTCGTTACAATAGATAATTTAGATGGCATTTGAAAAAGAAAGAGTGCCCTGCTAAGAACTCAGATACGCATGGCTGCAGTGGTCATAGAAGTATAAACAGGCAGCCGGTAGGAGCCCCAATTAAATCCCCTTTGCTTCTGCTTTTAGGAAATAATACAGGGACTGGGCAAGGCTTATATTCAAAGGCTAATGAATATTATTCAGCATGAAAGAATCTCAAGAGGTCGTTAAAAAGGAAAGATCTGATGGATTAGAGGGTATGATGTACATTTAGTAAGCGCTGTTTTGAAATGTCTGGAAAAATTGCTTTCCAAATTTTTTTCTGTTTTTAGATTTTCTTAAGGACAGATATCTAGCGACGATTATTAATAGCGACAGGATTTCGATGGATTTATATTTCAATTACATTCTTTAGCTGTCATTTTCTAAATCATACCTGACTCTTTAACATTTTACCCAATAGTATTTTGGTTTTTTTGGATAATGATTAAATGCTCACTCATTTAATAAATCAAAAAGGGCCATCTGATGCCTTGCTGGATGTCAACTTCAGGTGGAACTGGACCTATAGGCACTAGACTGGATTTGTCCAGATGCTAACAAAATTTGAAACAAGGCTAAACCGCGCAGTGAAAATCAAAAGCCATTTGAACTTTGTGTTCTATGGGGATTTCTGGAACCTCCAGATAAGACAACAATTTAGACTACGTGTCCTGATGACTTTATTTCTTCTTTATTGGGCACTTGTGGAGAGATTCTGGACTTTATTGCTCCTGGTAAGTTTAAGAAGTCCAAACCCAAAGTTCAGTTATGGTTACACAACGATGCCGCCGAAACGTTGAACGAGAATCGAAGAAAGACACCACCACTGTGGTGACTGTGTGTACAGCATCTCTGGTCTGTTTGAGAAACGGTCTTACTCAGTACCAGAGATCTGTTTAAAAAGCAAAGACCCAATTTTTGCTGACAGCAACCATTACCCAATAGGGTGTTATTTAATACAACTAGCTCTGTTTTAAGTCCACCCGCATCTGTTTTGCTTGATTCCTCAGTCAATATTTGCTATAAATTTCTCTCCTTTTTCAGTAAAAAAGTGCCATCTGTTTGACACCTGTTATTGTTATTGTGCTGGTTCTGCTGTTTCTGAGCAGTTTGAACCAATGCCTTTCTTATTTGGACACCATTTGGCAAAACATGACAACTATTAACTGCACCAGCATTCAGCTGTGATCGATATAAAGTGGAACAGTAATTATTTGGGCTGTATTCATTGTTAATTTAGCTCCACAGCCCGTCTTTTGCCCCTGTTTTGAAGTGAGCCTGTGCTGTGTGCAACTCGTTTTGGTGATGTCTCTTGAATTGTAAAGGGGGCACTGCACCCCGCCCTCCTCCAGGTCACAGAGCATTCCACTCCACCCCGTTCAGCCGTTTTTCTAGTATGCGGAGGGATGGTGTAATGAATTGTGTGGGTTATTACACCCAAGAAACGAAAAATTTCACTTATACACTTAAAGCTTCAGCATCCTTGAGCTTGAACTACAAAATTGTTGTGAGAAATAAAAATGGTGGATTTGTGAAATTGGTTAACCTGAAGTCTGTAACCTTGTTTAGCAGCTCTGCAGCAAATACTGTGATGAAACTGTTTTTAAAAAAATGGAATAGAGGAGAGAGAAAGCTGAACAGCTTAAAAATATGACCCAAACAGAACTTAAAGATATCGACGCTGTACCTGGACAGACTAACCTCATATTTTCAGCACTCCTAAAGACTCCAAGTATACAACAAAATGTTTTTGAGGGCTAAAAAGCAGACTTTGCATTATATGTCCCCTTCAAACAAATTATATCTCAAAGCCATTTTTGATTCAATAACAGCTTTCAGTCATACGAAACAGTTTCTGAAGAAGCAGAAATAGAGTTCAGATCTCCTAATAGAAACTTGCTGACATTTTGGTTATATGCATCCTTCAGTTTAAGCCACATAATCTCATTGAGCAAACATACACCTGTCTGTCAATCTGTCTGTACAGCATAGCAGAATAAATACCAGAGTACAGTAACTGACAATTCAAACACTTGAAGCTTCTCTTAAATTGATAGAAATACAAACAACAAAACAGGGTCAATGAAGCAACCAAGAGGCTAAAAGCAACACTAGAATAAAGTGCAGAAACTTATGGCACTGGTTGTGTTCTTCTACAACAAAATCCTCCTCATTTGGGGAAATACATGCCTCTGTTTATTCGAATAAAGAGTAGGGCTAATTTAAAACCTTTCCTTCCAAGTAAAACATCGAGAACTGTTGAAAATCTCCTTGCAGGAGAATGTGTTACAGTCTGATGAAACCAAATTTCAACTTTTGGTCAAAATTCGAAAAGGCAGGTTAGACTCAAAGCAACAATAACCACTAACAAAAGAGCAGCACACACACACACACACACACACACACCCCAAAAGATATATTGGGGGAAAAAAACCTTTGGAATAATCTACAAATTGCTCAACATTACAAAACCTCTCCATTTTAGCGGGGAACAACCTGAACAAGTCATCAGTTCGTTACATTACCAACACTGAGAAACAAATAAAAAACAACGATGCATTCAGACTCCCACTGCTCAAAAAAAAAGAGGAAGAAAATCCATAATCGTTTCAACCTGACATGCAAATAGGCCTCTGAAGCACCCAGATAAAACCCACAGAGAAGCCTGGACACCTGGGATTCAAACCTTAATGCTGTGAGGTAACAAGGCAGAAGACTTTGCGGCTCAGAAACTTTTTCTGACAGTTCCACAAAATCATGACGTTCCACGGCCCAATGGTTTGATGCATAACACCGTCCTAGAAGTCCCTTATGAAAGACTGAAAAGCTTAGAAAAGCACTTAACAGGTGAGCAGCTGAAGCATCTTTACAACCATGAGCAAACTTTAACATAGCAGTATCGGACACTGGCTGGTCAGGACTTCAGTTTTTTTCACAAAAAGCTGGAAAGACAGACTGTCATTCTGATCACATAAGTCCTGCGGGAAACATAGTTGTCAATCACATGCATAATTTTGTCATCTTATCAAAAATGCACGACTGCAAAAACAAGCTTCGGTTGCTTGACTCACGTGTGACTAAGTAGTTTTGTTAGCCTGTATTGGGGAACAGTGAACACTTTGCTCATTTATCCATTTATTTGCACACCATAAAGGATCTGATTCAGCGAGCCGCCACAACGGTGCACCAGGTTTATATTATTTGATTTGCTTCAAGTGATTTTCTTTTTTATTCTTGCAAACAGGAGCAGAAGGTGGTTTACTTCATCCAGCTGAAAATGTCAACACACGAAGCTGTTGTATAATGATATAAAATATCATTTGTCTATAAAAAGGGGAAAAATAACTCATAAAAGACTCAGGCTACTTATTAGCAGCAGGAATGGAATCATGTGTTGCTTAAACTGCTGCAACTACTACTGTTGTTGTTGGTGGTGTTTTTTTTTTTTACAAATGCGGTATTTATACAGTGAGAAAGCTTTAGGGATTCTAATGTATCCAGGCTGAAATGAAAATGCAACCTGAGAGATGAATATGTTGTAGAGGGCACCCACAAGCAGTCAGAAAATGGACAGGATATATCGACGGCCACGCTATGTATTGCATCTGCGACAGAATTGATAATTATTCAATCTAGCCGAACATTTTTATTCACTGCCACTGATCTGTGCTCTAATTCTACTTGGTTGCCTTGGTGACATGTGCCTTAGGAAGACAAAACAGCATCTCTCAGTCTCCCAGCCTGTTAACAGAGTCCTTGTCATCCGGTAAGACGCTCTGAACTGTGAATTAAAGAGGTTGGGGGGGGGGGGGGCAGACACACACATCCATACCTGCCAACCAGGAGGAACTCCCCGTTCACCCCAAGTCGTCTCATGGCCATCAGGAGACCGCGGACCGTCATGCCCTCACAGAAACACACCACCACACGAGCTTTGGGTAGACGTTCCCGTAGTTTCCTCAAAAGGCGATCAAAGTGTTTCTCCCCGGCGTTGCTGTAGATCTTGTCTGAGTGGGCGATGCATAGGCCCTCTTGAGAGGCCAGCTCCTTGAACGCCTCCATGCCGCTCTCCCCGTAGTTTCCTGGAGGTGATTAACAGAGCATACATTGATTTATATCCCTTGCTTTACTTTTCATATTGATTTGTTTACCACTGCTTGTTTTACCTTGCAGAATTTGTGCGTGAAAACAAGTTAATCTGATGTAAAGATTTCTCTTTCCCCTTTTTTTTTTTGGTCAGCTTTGCTCGCTTCATTAAACACCTTTTAAAATTAGGCAAATATGACAGGAGTACAGAGAAAGTGCATTTTTCAAACAGTATTTGGATTCGGGGGGGAGCGCTACAAACCATCCTGGCCCAATGTGAAAAGGTATTTACTAACCAAGCCGTGACTATGGGGTTCAGTAGCCACATCTAGACCTGATTACTGTCTGACCTGCAGAATCAATTGATCCTTTAGCCAAAGAGAAGCAGACTGAATGAACTCAAAGAGCAACACATCATGCCCCGATCAAATAAAAGAGAAGCAATGAGAAACAAAGTGATGGATATGAAACAGTCTGGGAAGGGTTACAGAGCCACTTCTAAGGCTTTGGGTGTCCAGCAAACCACAGTGAGGCCCATTGTCCACTAACTGCAAAACTATCACTCAGTGGGTCCTGTTAAATATGGCATTAAACTAACACATAATTTCAGGGAAAAAGAACGTTATACCAACAGTCAAACATGGTAGTGTGATGATATGGGCCCTTTTTGCTGCTTCAGTACTGGCTATCAGTTTGTGACCTTAAGCGTAAAGGACAATTGAGTAACATAACAGGACTAAGATCCGAAGCACACAACCAGTCTCCCTCTGAAAGTCTTAAAAACAAAAAATAAAATGATGAAGGGGTTTTGGAGTGGCCTAGTTAAAGCCTGGACCTAAATCCATGAGATGCTGCGGTACAACCCCAAACAGGCCAATCATTATTGAAAATACCCATTGCTAGGTCTGGCAAACGCTTGATGACAGTTGTTGCCGCTACTGGTGGCACAAGGAATTAATATGTTTAGGGGACGATCATATTTTCACTAGATAATGTCTTCCAATAATAAAATAAAATATCTTTTGAAAACTGTATTTTGTATTCACTCGGGTTGTCTTTGTTTGGTTATATATATATATATATATATATATATATATATATATATATATATATATATATATATTGATCACTGGTGTGACTGGTGTATCCACCACACATAATTTACATATTTCAGTAATAGACAAACAATGTAATGCCTAAAGTATTCCTCTCAGCAGTCTCTCAATGCCTCAATTCTTGACTGACCCACGTCTCTGATCCACTGATAATGAGAGTCAGGCTTGACTTGCTGCTGATTGCAATCAAACTGAAAAGGGTGAAGACGACTCTTCTTGTTTAACTCTAAACTGTCCCAATCAAGAGCCCGGCAAAGCTGTTTCGGCGCCTAAATCTTCCCCTTCCACGCAGAGTGCAATGCTGCTCTGAATTGATGAGAAAACCCACAGCTTCTCAGCCTGTGAGCTGGATTACGCGGGCAATCCAATCACTTCTGTGTGCCAGAGCATGTTTTTGCATTTGAACAGACATGTCATCATAGGGAAATCAGAAGCACCTCGCTGTAAATATGTGAAACCATTTGTCTTACAGCCGATGAGTGGCCAGGTTCCCGAAGGAACGCCGTGCCATGCTCCTCCGTGGAGGAGAAGGAGCAACCGGCGCCTGTGCATGGAGCAGCTTTACGTAGCTGCTGGAATAGACATCAGTCGTTTATTTACTCAGGCACACAATGCGTCCATGTGTTGGTTTGCCAACAGTCCTTTGATTATACTTTCAATTGCCTCTTTTCATTCTGCTGCAGGTAAATGGAAATAATGATATCCAATTATTTTATTCTCTCCATCTCAGCTATGAGACAGGTGGGTGGTGGTGCATTAGTTGACACCTAACAATGACCACCAAAACAACCACACACACGCACAAAAAAAAAAAAAACATGCTCTGAGCATTCATCGCCAGACAGATGATAATCGAAACAGGTAATTTATGCAATTTCACAGCTCTGGCTGTTGCTACAGGCAACAAGCTGCACTTATAACTTGTCTCAGGCGATGGAGGGAGAGAACTGATGAGCTTAAGCCAGTCGTGACCACAAATTCAGAGATTACTCAAACAACATGAGACAAACCAGAACATCGCCTTGCAAAAAGTACGCGTTAACAGCCGTTTAGTCTTGTTGCAGCTACAAACCTGAATGTGTTTTATTCAGATTCTTTGTAACGGGACGACAAAAAAAGGCGCGAAATGGTGATGTGAAGGAACGATTATGTGGATTTCTAAATGTTTGCATATGCACAGCGTAATGCTGGCATGAACATGATTTATAGCATGGTGTCGATTTAATCTTCTCAAAAACTTGATCCATTACCTATCTTTTTTATTACTTGGTCTTCGTGAAGCTTTCTGTCGTGTGGCAAACCTCTAAAGCCTTCCCAGAGCAGATGTTTCTATACTGAGATTAAATCCCACACAGTCAGTTACACTGCTTTTTATCTAGAGCGGAGGTTAGCTACGAATTCAAGCGACACTTTTCAAGTTTTATTTAGTTGTTGTCGTTATAAAACAGTGGGAAACCATTGTGTGCATTGGTCTGTGACCTAAAACCACAAAAAACATACAATCATACAAAATGTATCATTGTATTGTATTGCAAAATTATAGTTATAATTATAAAATTATCTGTAAATCGCTGTTGAAATGATGAGGTACAAGACAGTGTTCGTGCTGCAGCACAGCTAGCTGCCACCGAAAGTTAGAAAGGCAACATCATAGAACTCCCACCAGCTACTTCTACCTCTTAAATCATGGGATTGTTTGTGATCAGATTAGTTCCCAACCATATAGCAGCCATTTGAAGGAAAATTATTGCAGTGAAAAGATTCAGGATTTTGCTAGTACATTGCTCAGTGCTGGTGATTTGTAGCTGCCAGAAAATAAATAAATAAAATATTCTGTACAAACTACTGATTAGCTGCTTATGTTTGTGAGAACTGGCCTGCAAATACCAATAAAATATAGATATAATTATATAGGTAGTGGAGGTATTTTCTACCACTGTTATACTGTACATTAGATATAAATTAGTTAGCAACACTTCCTTGTTGCCACTGTTCTGCTGTAACTTTAATCTCTGACTGCAGTTCCTCAGGAGGGTCGGATACCTGCTGTCACAGAGTTGGTCCTTCAGGTACTACACTTTTCCTAACTCCCTCTGCTATTTACCTAATGCCTGCCCGTGTTAATCTCCCACACCTAACTATAATAAGGCCCTCCAATGATATTTTACACTCCAGGCATGTCTGCAGTTCCTGAGGGAGGGATCCTGGTTAATGCAGCCTGTCAGTCATAATTTGGGTGCATATCACTGACTGTGTTTCACCAAGACTTTAATGAAAAGCCACGGACATAATTCATTCCACAGTAATTACTCTGTCTACTCAACCCGTCTCTCCCTGTTATCTCCTGCCTCTACCACAACACACCGGTGTGCTGCTCGGATCCACAAACGAGGAAAAGTTTTCAAATAGGCATTGAGGCATTCATTATGTGAAAAGCTGAATTTGAGTTTACTTATGAGTATTTAATCTTCATTTTAATTAATATGTATCTGATGAAACTGGAAACGGTTTTTAGTCATGCCCTCTTCAATTAAACGTGTAATACAAATTACGTTATCCAAGTCTGACTTCAAATCTGAAATAGTCTTTTGTGTGCTGTACAAGAGTTGCGAAACTTGCTGTGGTGACCATCCTGACAAAGGCAGGAAGTTCACACTTTTTTTTGTGTGATAAAAGAAACAAATTAAGTGTGAATTTGTGGAAACAATAGCTGCCCTTTTTACACGCTTAGTGTGCAGACGTAGACGTGAATGTTCCAACAAAGTGTGAGGCATTATTACAATGAGAATGATATCAAGTTCAACCTGAAAAGGTTGACACAAAAAGAACCCGTGTGCAGTTGGATTTAAAAAAAAAAAACACACACATAAAAACCGCTCTGGGGTTTGAGCATATTTATAATCCAGCATAAAACCCCAAGGACCTGTGAAGCCTCGGTCGCATGTGATCCTCGATATGTCAAAGTGTATGACTCTTCTATAAATGTAACAGCTAATAGGCGGTTGTGTCAGACCTAATAAAAGCATTGCTTTGATGTTATAGTTAATTAAAATTGTCACAAAGAGGAACTGGGTCACAATAAACTAACTATTCCCTTATTAACAGACAACACAATTCCTAAGATCCATTGCTGTAATATGGAGTGGGTTTGGAGCTGTTAGACCTTAACAAGATTTTGAGGGCATAAACCTTAAGCACGAAAGTTTTGAGGTCCATGAAAATCAATATACTTTGAATAAACGGCCAAACATGATAATATCAAGCTTCAAGTGCATGCTCTTTGCCACCTTTGTTGTTGGTGTATTTCAGTGACTGCTTTACATATCTACAAACAACCTGACAGAATTTTTATTACATTTTGAGGTTTTTTTTCTTTGTACCGATGAAGAGATTTCAAGAAATAATGCTAAACCTTTCAGAATAGGTAAATAAAAAGACTGTCTTAGAAAAACTCTGTTTTCATGAGGATAAAAAGTCTAAAGTTTATTTATGGTGGTATAAATGGCTAAACATGCCACAAACAAGTAAACAAATTAATAAATAAATATATCTCCATGCCACAAGGTAAATATAATAATATTGATATGTGCATATATTTATATATATATATATATATGGATGTAAGTTAGTGTTAGTCCCTCTCCCTGACTTTTTCAGGGTAAGGCTGGAGATAATATTAATGCATGATGATTTGCAGCACATACCTCACAAACAAATAAGGTTTGTTTATGAGGACAATTAACTATTTGTGTTTCATAAAGAAAATATATTTTCCCAATGATGTATTTAACTTATTATTTGTTTCCATATTCTTGCCATTTAAAATTGTTCATATATTTTATTGATTTTTGAATTATGACTCTTTAGACTCTCATAGATGAGGATGGTCAGGAGTTGGGCTGAGCTAATGCTTTGATAGGTAACACTGATTGGTTTAAAGTTCACGTGGTATGCAGAGTAATCAGTCATGTGTTGTTTGTTTTTTTGTGGTGAAAACAACAGCTAAAATTCAAGACAACAGCTAAAATAATTTCCTGGAGCACTCTAGCACAGGAATAGAGATATCTAATGAATACTGAAAATATTGTATGCAGTTTTTACTATTTAAGAAAGTCAGTTTTTATTTCATTCTAACTTTTCATTATTACTTTACACATTTAATAAAAACAACAACAGTTTATTTTATAAGGTACTCCTTATGCTGCAATTATATTTTTAAAATGACTAATAAATGCTTATTCAACCAGGTAATAGTGAACCTGTTGACATTTTATAAACCATTAGTATGCCGTTAAAGTGTGCTATTTAAAGGATGTAATTTATGTTGAAAGTAAACAGCACATTGGCCAAAAGTTATTTTGTATCAGAGTATGAAAAGTATCTTATAGCTGCCTTGTAACTGGTAAAAAAAAAAAAAAATGTTTATTTTCCACTTGAGACTTAGTTACATAAAATTATTAATTATTTACAAGCTATTTACAAGGGTAGCCTTGTTTTTCTTTTGGGGATTGTGGCTTTTTAGATCCCTCATATCTGTCAATATATTGTTGTTTGCAAGTTTTAAAGACACTTTTGTGAACGGGCACCAACTCCAGCCCCTGCCCCACATTCTCCAAAGTCTGGCCCTGGAGTCTGTGATGATTTTTCTCACCCTCAGTGTGGACTGCAGACACGTAGGTCCAGTTGTAGCGTTTGACGATGTCCAGCATGGCCCGGGCCTGCAGAGTGTCTGAAGGAACGACCCTTAGGAAGTACTTGAACAAAGTCTTGTCACTCAGGTCTATGCTTGTGGCAGAGTAGGCGATTTGTGGGATGTTGAATAACTGTAACAGGTTTTGCACCTGAATGGCCACAGAACTTGATCCGGGGCCGATGACTCCTGCTATGGGTTTCTTAGAGGGCGGCGGCTGGTTAGACGGGGTTCCGTCAATGCACCATTTGGACCCGTCCTTATCATCCCGAATCGAGATGAGGGAGTCCCGGATAAATTCGATGCTCTGCTCCAGGGCGACAGAGGAGTGCCAGCAGGAGTCCCTGATCTCACAGCCGAGGCTGATGTTCGGGAGGAGGTGTGGATCGGCGTTGATGCGGTCAAGCGTGTGGAACATGGCCTCCACCCTCTGGATACCGTATTGCTCCCGGACGTCCCCGCACTTCCGCTCGGCCACCTTCTCGGCGGACGGCTGGTGGTGGACAGAGAAGAGCGCGCCGATGATCACGTCCCCGTCCATGCGGGCCACGGAGCGGGGCGCGGCGCGGGGCACCGCCGACCTCTCGTGGATGCTGCTGTGGGTGAGCACGAGGCATGCGGAGAGACACAGGAGAGCGAAGACACCCATCTTTACGCGTGCCATATCGTGCCACGGAGCGTGAGCCTTGCCGACTTCGATGGCATATTATCTGCTGTCTGTCGGGGCTTTTACGCTTATCCCAGCCATTACCTGTGGGGGTTACGCTTATGTCCACGGGCACCTGCGGGACAAACGAGAAAACTGTTAAGATGTGCAGAAAGAAGGCTAAGAGTTTAGTGAGCAGCACGGATGCTCTTTTTCATACAACCTGTTTTACATTCTCTCATCAGGATGCCTTTGTGCAAGGCACTTAATCCACAGTCCAATAACGATCCTTTTTTTAGTACTGTTTTATTTTTATTTTATTTTTTTAAAAATTGCAGAAAATAAATATCTAACTATTGCGCTTGATGAATGCTGGTGCTGCCTGTGTCTCATCCATTGAGAAAAAGGAGACAGAAACCAGGTCTCAGCACCACGGACAGCGCGCTTTCCAAACACGCGGCAAGGACGTCTTTGGGACTGTTGTCTGCACGCACCATTCCCTCGGAGACAAACTCTTCACGATTTAACCTAAATAATCTATATTTCAAAAATAAAAACAAAAACGAGTGCCAGTCGGTATCTCCTTTGAACAATGTCACAAAACAGCTTCCCTCGACTGTTTTTTTTTTCTCACAGATCCTGAATTTTCATTGCTGTCTCGTTCATTTCATGTCTCTCTTAATCACCAGATGACATAAGGATCATTAAAGATACATTATTACAGTAATTGGTTTATAATCTTTAACAATGAAGCAGGAGATGTATTATTACCCTGAATCTCTCCGTTTCTCATGCCATGCATACGGATTGTTGTCGCATCCAAACTTACCTCAATCCTTGGATCATGTCTCGTGCCTTCGTCCGTCTTCTGTGGCGCGTGGTCCGTGTCGGTATTACTTGAGTTTCTCTCCCACTCCCTCTCCCTCTCACTCACCCAACTCTAAATGTAAAAAAGGAGGACCCCCTCCAGTCCTCCCCCCATGCCACCCCACTCTCAAATTCTCTCTTTTTCTCTCTCTGCAGAGCTGTCTCTGAGTCTGTATCTTTAGGGTAGAACTTAATTGGTTTTACTTAAAGCATTTTTAACAGTAAAAAATAACCCATCTGATTTTCTTTGCGGGCAACTATGACCAACATATGCTCAATTATTATGTTGTTCTATCTAGTAAAATGCATAAAGTCCCCACTTCCGGAATTTGAGGGAAAACATGAAACGTTAATTGTGGCATTGCGTCATCTTTTTGGATCCCTAGCAACTATACCAGCAAGTTTAATTTTTAAGCGTTACCAAGTTTATATCTTATGGATATCCAAAAGTGCCAAAATATTATACACATCAATAAATTAGTCCTTAAATGTAGAAGGACGACCAATCCAGGGTGTACATTCAGGTGTAAATATTGGATGGATGGATGGATGGATGGATGGATGGATGGATGGATGGATGGATGGATGGATGGATGGATGGATGGATGGATGGATGGATGGATGGTTAAAAATCGTAATACATAAATAACAATAGTTCACAATTAATACAATTTTACATTTGTAGAAAAAGTGTGCTGTTAAGGTTTCATTTAAAAAAAAATAGTGTCAGCTTTAGTTCTCGAGGACCGGTGTCCTGCAACTTTTATATATGTCTCTGCTTAAACACACCTGAGTCAAATAATTAGGTCATTAGCAGGACCCCGAAGAATTTGGCTCCATCTGAATACATCTTTTGGGTAAGTAAGTCAGAAGTCGCCATGATAATTGCTGTCCCAATAGTGCAGTCAGTAAGGAAGGAGGTAGGAAAAGGAGCCTGTATGCTTTCTCTCACAGCTACTTTAGCATAGGAACCTCGCAATGTGCCTTACCAGTGCTAAGGAGCTATAAGGAATCCCACAATACTTTGAGTGACATAACATATAAGCACAACCCACCTCACGGAAATAAATGCAAATGTCCAGAGAGAAGAAAGCGCACACTTGGTAGTTCTATTTCGGAAGGCTGTAGACCTGGATTTGACTAGAATCATCCATCTGCGTTTCCATTGCATAATGACGTATGAGTTGAAGGCTGTATGAAATCGGCATAGCAGTTAAAAGCTCCTTTCCTACCCACGATACTGTTCCTACTATTGACCCCATGAAAGGTAGAGGAACGGGAGCTAGGAACAGGAGCTAGAAGCCATAATTAGACAAATTTGAATGGAACCCTAGAGTGCATTCTAAGGAGGTAATTCAGCTATTTAATTCAGGTGTGTTGTATCAGAGACACATCTAAAGGTTTCTGGACACCAACTATCTAGGACTGGAGTCCTAGATGGTTGGTGTGATAACAATCAGTTAATGTAAACCATCTCAAATCAATCTGCACAAGTACAAATTTTATTCTAATTCTTTGCATGTGGGAATTGGGATGTTACCAACATCCCATAAAAGTGTCAAGTCAATAGAGATATTATAAATATGTATATTTACTGTGAAAAATATTGACATATTCAATATTCATTTTAACCACCATAGATGTACTGATAAATACATTAGATTTGTAATCATTCCTTAATATTATTTTAGTCATGACATGTGTACTTTTAAGTAATTATGTAGTGATTATCAAGAAATTTGTATTGTGGCACTTTTTAACTTCCATATTCCTGGAACCCATTGCTTGAAATGAAGAGCAATAGTGTTTCAGCACCACTGAAAGCATTTGACTCCCTTTTGTGTAACATCTACCATTTGTTTAAAGTTCAAATAAAGACGATGAGAACTTCTTTACACATCATAAATCTGAATTATATTATATACAGACCAGGTGAAGCAAAGTTGGTCTGTAATGACATTCTGTCTAAATATCTTCACATAAAACATTTCCATGAAGAAAAAAAACATGCAAATCTGCGAGTTACCTTTAAGACGGTCCACCACAAAGTGCCAAACGAGACAGTGAGTAGGTCAACTTTCACCTCCTTGAAGACACATGCCCTATACATGAAGGGCCATGTCGTGACTCACACCAGGCGGTATAAATCACAAATAAACTTAAGGAGTCTTTGTGACACTGTTGCCTGAGGCTTGGGGAGCTATCATATGTTACTGAACCTTCAATAAAAGTGACATGTATGAGAAGGAAAGACTATTTGGATGCTGCAGACGCTCTTCAGGCCAAAGGGCTACGGCTGAGCTTGGTCTATTCTCGCTATGCAGTGTGCGTGGGTTGACTGCAAGGCATACCAATGACTTAAGCAGTGTAGTCCTATTGTTATCATCATGACACATTGTTGATGGTGAGTCTACTTATCAGCCATAAAGAAATGATATGAACTAGATGATGCATTTTACATTATGTTAAATTTATTCTCCAGGTTTGCTGTTAAACAGAACTGAAAATTGTATTGTTTTAATAATAGACGCATTGGTGTTTTTCTATCGTCTTAAAACTGTGGGAAGTCTATTTCTATAACTTTCTACTTTTATGTTACTTTTATGTAACTCACTTTGATACTATTTTTATCTTTCTAAATAAACTGACAGGTTAAAGCATTTCAATGACGTTCTCAAACCAATAAGAATGGAGGATTTGGTATTCACATTAAGAGTTTTCCTGTTTAAAATGGTTTATTATAATCCATACTGCAAACATCCATTCTAACAACTCAATTTATTTAATGTTAAGATTGTGGTCTGTATATATACATCACGCGTCATTAAAATATACCAGGCTGGTGGTGGACAGAGAAGAGCGCGCCGATGATCACGTCCCCGTCCATGCGGGCCACGGAGCGGGGCCCGCATGGTGATCCACGAGGCTCTGAATTATCACCCATTATTTTTTATTTGTATTTTACTTTAATATAGGAAAGTGCTTTTTTATGGCAACAATATCCAGTTTATATATTTTGGCATTTTATTTATTTTTATTTTTTTGATTGTCTGTTTTTCATAGAAAAAAATTTACCGTTTGAGCTAAATGTGATTTATATGCTTAATCATTTAATTGCAGTGATAAAAAGTGTTTTGTGACATTAACAGTTTTAGATTTTGTGCTTGATAATCAGGTATACAAACTTGAAAATTGATGACATGTACTGTAATGGGATTAGTACTTGGAGCCACAGGTTTTATGAGATTAAAATTGTTCAGAAACTCTGTTACTACTTTCTGTTACTGACTTTCTGAACACGGTGTGAATCCTAACAGACCCTAAAGACTGTTATGCACACTTGGGCTTCTCACTAAATGTGGTTGACCAATGAAGCCCACTGACTGACTTAATCCCTATAAATAAATGTCTGTCATTTGTGTCCACCTGTACATATTGTTTGTATGAATCCTAAACCAGTGTCTGTCCTGAAATAATTTCACCACAGTGACATATACCCTCATGATATGCTGTTCCCTCGTGCTGGAAGCTACTTGGACTTTCACCAGATTCTTTCTGGAGGAAGTTTTGATACCACTCTTTCTTCTTGTAGTGTTCTTGTGTTTGCACAGTTGTGTGCAAACCCAAGATACGCCATAAATAGGTTGCATCAGAATGTATTGTTGGTGGCATGGCACAGGACTTGTGTGAAGTTAAGTCTAATTTTCTTCAGACAAAGGCTTTTTCTAGCCCAAACATTTAGTAGGATGATTCATTTGAGGTTATAACATGACATCAGTCCATTCTAATACTATAAAAAAAATCACTCTGTCTGTAATGTTCTTTTTCTCAAAAGAGCCTTCACTGTTGCCCTTTCTGTTGGTCTCAAAAAGTCTTTATCTCTGTTTTATAGTTATCGGTCTGCTCATCGCAGTGAGAGGGATTAGTGTGGTGGTCTTCTGCAGCTTCAGATGGGCTTATGAGAAATTAATTATACTGAAATGAAGTTTGTTGATCCTCTAATGGCAGATCAAAATAATGTGATTTTGATGTAAACATTTTAACTCAACAAAACACTAAAATGTGTTCATGTGCAAATGAACATTGAACTGTGATCAAAACAAGAATGTGAACTGTTCGCACAACAAACAATGCAGCAAAGTTAGCAAAACACTGTATTTAGGTAATTGAAAAAAAAAAACTTTTCTCCACAAGTGAATATCTGGCTTGTAGACATGAAAATTTGTAAAATCTTAATTTTATACTTTTACATTCAGATATTCTAAAACATGTTGAGCTGAGCATAATATTGCCAAATGACATCCTACTTCTCCTTTATCAGCTTCACGTTTTATTTAAAGATATTGATTGATTTAGTTGGCTGACTTCGAAGAGGTCATATATTGAATAATATAGCTTTATAGAACTATTGTTCTAATTTTTAAATATAATACCTTTTAGATGAGACATGACAATCACATTGGTCCCACATGACAGTTTTGCTTAAACCCTTCATGGCAAGGATGCTCCGTGCTGTTGATGTGTTCGTGAGTCAGCTCCTCCTGCTCCTGGGGGCCTTTATGTTGTGTAGGTGACCCCAGCCTGGAAATGTGGCATCTCCCTCTGTCAACATTCATGAGCAGGGCTCTCCTCAACAGAGAGAAAAAAAGTGAGGTGTTACGGTGACATCTCCTGTTTCAACCAGGTTACTACATATTAGTTAAAAAAAGTTGTGTTCAGTACTTTAGGTGTCTTTAGGCTCCAGGAAATCAAGTAGTGAAAGGAGTGGTGAAAGTTTGCGCCTCATATAATAAACAACTTAGGTATAAAGATACCATAGTAATTAGGAGAGCCATTGTAGGAGTGTTGATGGAGACTTTCTTTTCTGAAGTATGATTTTTCTTCTCATTTGATATATAGTTTGTCATAGTATTTAGAAATGTACTCAGTTATTCTTTACAACTTAAATGTGACTGACAGTGTGTTATAAGAATTATTATTCTGAAGTCACTATGGCCTCACACCACTCGGACAGAGGAGGCCTGGAGACCTGATGTCTGTGTATAAGATCCACTGTTTTCTGATTGCAAGGCCAAATGCTGCAGCTGCTGAGGGATACTGATTGTTTATGATAGACTGTCTTTGTTTTGTCTCATGGGAAGGCCACGGTGCAGTATTAGGGGAAGCCCGAAAAGCGAGGCAGACAGAGACAGGGCAGACAGAGACTGCAGCGGAACCGAGGGGTGCGATTACTTTCCAACTATGTGAATCTCTGCTCTGTTTCTCAATAAAAGTGCTGGAACGTTATACCACCGTCTCGTCATTTAGTAAAGATGGGAACTCAGTTATTATTGTTTAATATTCCATCCAAAACTCCCACAACAATTTGGCGTAAACGAACAAGATCTCCGACCGACGAGCGAGGGAGTCCGGGGACAGGAGCTGCTTTGGCCAGCCCGGAGAGGTTATCCGGCCTCTGGTACCCCGAATGGATTTTCAAGGGATGTGGAGGAGCTCCTGGTCTCGGAGCGTCTCTGGGCGTCGGCGCGAAGATCCGAACCTTTCTTTCATGAGACGGTAAGGGGATTTTTTTGTCCAGCTCTTTTAAAAACAAACACAATTGGTCAAAAATGCTTGCAAGCTTTTAAATTTTAAACCCCATTTTGAAGTATACCTCAAGAAATTTTAAAATTAAAAACTGTAAACCTAAAAGGTAGTAAAAGTAAAAGCCGGTAGAAATAATGAATTATATTTAATCCTTAAGGCAAATAAAACAGGGTTCGCAATACCGAACGGTGACTAAGGTTTAAACATTAAACTAAAATTCAAAATTTAATTAGAATACGTTTTCAGCTGAAATACGGACTTTCCCACAAGGGGGGAGGAGTGGCAGAGTGATTTTCACCTGGAGAACAGGTGACCGGCTGAGCAGTTTCCAGCTGGTCCATTAAAGTCCTCTTGTCTTGGGTTTGTGCAAGAGGCTGTCCACTTCTGTTGTGGATGAAAGCGGCAGGGATGCTTAAGTCCTTGACTGTTGCGAAGACGTTTGCAGCTTTGATAAGTGGGGACCCCGACCATTATACCAAAAAGGCGACCATCGGATGTGAGGCCTTTCATTTAGTTGGTCGATCGTGCTAAGGACGTAAAAAATAATAATAAAAACACAAAAAAGGATAAAATAAATAAAATAATAAAAAAAAGTCTGGATGCAGAAGAGTCAGTGTAATGGTTCAAAGGCAGAGGTTTTTCAGGGTCCAGCCTAGCCCCAGGGTGAGACGTTCGATTTCATGCTGAAAAACGTAGGGGCCCAGACGCATGACATGCATAAATGATTTGAAATGATTTGATTAAACATGCAGATTTCTCACATAGGGATTATTATTATTACTATTATTTTATTTTATTGCAGTACTGCTACTAAATAATAAAAATAAAATTAAGAGAAAAAAAGAAAAGCGATAAAAACAAGGAAACGGAAACGAAACTAAAAAGGCGTTGCACCGGGGAAGCGTTTACGTGTGGACCGATTAGGCACTTCCGTTGTGGATAAAATTGGTCAAAACTGCTAATAGCGACGTATAACTTTCAAAAATGGGTAAGCGTCCAAGTGTCTGCGAGACACAGAGTTGTATCCTTGCGGGACTGAAGCGTAAAACCGCGTGTGGACGAAGCATCGGGGGGTCGTAACCAGCGCACGCTCTCCACCTTTTAAACTAAGCGGGAACTTAACGCGTTGAAAACATCTTTCGGCGTTGACGTTTAAAAATTATGAAAAACATATAACTATTTAAGATGGTGAAAAAGCAGGCCTGCACGTGTTTGTCTGTCTGAATGTCATCGTTTGTATGTAACCGTACGTGTGTATGTATCTATGTAACTAAACGTTCGTCTGTGTGAATTAATTCGGGGTAAAATTAATGTTCATGGTTTCAGAATGTTCATTTGTTTTGGGAGAACTGCAGCTCCGTAATTCAAATGACATTTTAAGCATGGACTGTGTTAACAATAGAGGTACAGTAAAAGAGAGATTTAAAATAACAAAGTTTGTTTTTTAACATTAAATATCAGGACCAAATTAAATTGATACACGGAGAGATTAACATGGCTTGAACCGAAATATTTCAGCTTTGTTAGAAATTGGAAACAAGCGTTACATAAGCTTGTTAAGTTTACTGTTTTACAAATTTAGGCTGAGATCCTATCACTTGTTTTTTAGCCCTAAAGTAATTTAAAATTACCGAGATCTCATTGCTTATAATAATAATGATTCATCACAAACCAGTCCAGTTGAAAGAAGTTTAGATATACAAGATTTTTGATTTAAATAGATGAGGAAAAACTGTGCTTTGAACAAAACTGTATGGAACTAAATATGGTTGCTTTTCTAAGGGTTTCCTATTCATTTATTTTATTTATTTTTTACTTGGAATTTGAATGCAACTAATGAGAAATTTTGAAAAGCGTCAAAATATCAGAAGGCCACGTTACACGCGTCATCAGTTACAAAATCATCTGATGTTATTAGTTATGCTGAACTGAGGTGAACCTCAGACGGACAGCATAACCTGAGAAGGACAATAGATATGATAAACAAATCTGACCATGATTTAAACATCTGAATGTTTATGGCGAGGCTGGGTCTGTGTGTTCTGGCCTGGGGCACGAAAACTATGTCAGAGGGGGAAAAATAAATAAAGCCAGCTTCTGTAGGGGTTAAATTCTAATTCTAATCTTGGTTTGTTTTGGGTAGCCTTCTCAATGTGCTGAATTATGGGGAAAACTCTTATCATTTATAGAGAAACACTAAAAGCTCAAAAACTAAAAGGGAAAAATCATTGTTTTAAAGTTTCACACTTGACCAATTAAGATTGAAAAGGTATAAATGAATAAAAGTATTACTAACAGCAAATACACATGGTCAAAGGACCAGAAGGATATCAAAAAGGTTTGTAAGAAGTCAAAAAAAACCTATGTCATATTGGAAAAGACATAATTGTGCTCCTTGGAAAACAATTTTGTTTTAGTTTTTTTTGGTTCATTTCTTTCGTTTTTTTGTTTTCTTTCTTTTGGAGGTGTTTTGAACAGAGTTTCAAAGGAAAGGGGAAGAATAGAAACCTTCCCAGGATCAGAGAAAAAAAAGGGAAAAAACATCACGTTAAAGGGACACTAAGGGGACCAGAGTTTTAACTGCATGCTATTAACACTCTTGTTTTTCTCTGAGTTATTGCTTTCAGATTAAAGGAGACGCCACCTTTTCTGCCAACAGAAGACTCTGAAAAGACAGTGATAGCAGTGCGGTAAGGAGTTATAATCAGATTTGGACACTAAATTATACTTAGTTTTAACCAAGTTATGCCAGATCTTCCAGCGGGGAAAGGTGGTGTCTTAAAAATGTTTGTTGCTTTCTGCTATTAACAGCTCTATCTTTCTGCTTCTTTTTCTTTGCAAATAAACCTGGTCAATATGATAGGATTGTGCTAACATAGAGATTTAGTCTCATTTTAGACATTCTCAGATGCGAGAGAATGCCGAAACAGTGCCGCAGTGCCATGGGGGCTGATCCTGGGGACAAGGACTAAAGGTGATGTCATTGACTTCAGCCTGATCCAGTTTTGAGTTTTATTTTGTCAGAGACAAAAGTTTGATTTATTTTTATCCTTTTGTTTCTTTTATGTTTGTCATGTTAGAGGGAACACTGTAGTTAAAATGTTTGTGACTGTTTTGCTGTAATTTCTTTTCAACCTATGGAGCGTTTTCTTTGGCAAAAAATGCTGGCAGAATTCATTCTGTTTGCAGGCGTGAGGACTGGAGGATGGACTCTTGATGAGAAGGAGAATGTTGGGCTGCTGAATTTAGACATTGGACTGAAAATGGACAATGAAGGACTATGACTGAGGCATCGGACAACCTTCGACAACAAACACAGATGAGTTCTGCAGACACGACTTCATGCATTTCACTTCAGATTTTGTTGTACACAATTAAAACAAACCACACATTACGAAACACATTAAGATTATGTAAAGGTGAAAATTTTTAAAGAAGCACCTTGATGGAATCATGGAGCAACTTAATAAATTAAGTGGGTATTATATCAACAGTTAAATAAATAAATGAATTAATTAGTTTTCACTATATAAGTAGAGTAATGTGAACTTTTAAATAGCATTTCATTTAATAAACATCTTAAGAGTAAGCTGATTTCTGCTACTCTGGCAGGCATCAATAAAACGCAAAGAAAAGGTTACTGGCTAAAATGGATAAGGTTGCAAAAAATTAGCATAATGACACATCCTACTAACTAACATGGGTAAATTTAGGATTAAAGCATCAGGGTACAATGGTTACAATATTTATGGAGATTTAATTTCTTTCAACTAGAACACAAATATCTCAGTAGTCTTATTAACCAGTTAAACATCCTAAGGGAAAAAACACAACACTGAGTTTAGCAAACCTTTAACCTGACAGCTTTTAGATCAGGATAATTTAATGGTTATCGTCCTACATACAGAACATAAGTAAGATTAATTTAATTAGATTAGATTATGGGGACATTTTGGATCTGGTCAGGATGGTTGGGGGGCTGTGATGATAAAAGGGTAACAGCTTGAAGGTGATATCAATGAATGAAGGTTTTCTCTGAGGAACATTAAAGCAGCAAAGACACCCCACATTGGAACTCCTGTTTTGAACGGGACATAAGGTGAGATCCTTACAATGAGAGACGTTCCACACAGGGGGGTGTGGAGACCCCTGGGGCATGGCACCCAGGACGAGCTGCTGTGGACTTGACACAGCTGGTGGAACCAGAGGGATGACGAGGTGGTCCCACAGGTCACCTGACACCTGACACTGACTGTAAATGGTTCTGGGTTTTCAGGGTTGCTGAAAACAGAAAGCTTCAGAGAACCTTTCACCCTTCCTGACCGGGTACTCAGAATACATAGATCATAGATCAGATTGCAGAGGCCTAGACAAATAGGAACGCAGAGACGCGTTCATCCAACAACTTCTTAATCAAAGTCCTTAATCCTCAGTTTAAGAAGATAAATAGATTAATAATCACAAAGTACACAATGTAAGGTTTACTTTATTTTAGGATTAATTTGGGAACTAATTCTGATTTGCTTAAGTAGCTTTAGTTGTTCTACAATGTTAGAGCATTTTCAAAAGCTCCTGTTCTCTCTCATTGCTTTGTTTGTAGAACCATGGCGTCCTTGAACAGTAACAGCATGGTGTAAATATTTTGTCTTTTCGGTGCAGAACAGCACCTCGCTTTCCTTAAAAAAAAAAAAGAAAAAAAAAGAGGGAGAGAGGGAAAAGGCTTTCACATGGAAAGGCTTTCTTTTTCTCAGTTGGGTTTTCAAAATAATTGGGAAATGACATGAAACGAATATGTTGATGAAATTATGTTGCAGAGAACTTCAACTGTCAGACAACAACAGTTAAGACACACATTAAAAGCATTCTGTTAAGAATTATTATGAATTTACTGCAGATACATTTGAGCTTAAAGATTACTATTTTCATTAATAATTAAATTGCAGAATTCTGAAAGCTAAATAATTGTGCACAGAAATATCTTGAATGTGAAAGTGCTTGAAGAATGTTTTAATAAATGACACATGAAAGGGGTTTTGATAAGAACACTAATTACACCTTGTTTCTGTTCTCTAGTGGGAACAAGGACTCGTGTCTGCAGACCATCTTCACAAAGTGTTTTATTAGAGAGAAATGCAAAATAAAATGCTCAGTGCCCATCCAGAACTGAACACTTATTACCATCCAGCTCAATCGTCCAGCCTGCGAGGAGGAACCAAGAAGAGGACTGGGGATGAAGAAGCCAGAGAACTCTGATTCCTTATTCTTCAACGGGAGGAGTTGCCTGAAGAGACCCTAAGCGCGATTAGATTATTTTCTGCCTTGTGCCTGAATGGCCTGAAGGCTTCCTTAACTTTGCGTTCTTGACGTTTAGGACTCTTCTCATATTGTGTTGCTGTTTGTTTAACTGCTCTGTTCCACTGACTCACATGTTTGATTTTTTTGTGTTATGAGATCTACACTTTAATGTTACATCATGTTGATCAATATGGGGTTATGAAAAATTGGAAACTGTTTGCTTCAGACACACAAGGATCTATGGTTTATGCACCTTTTGATTTGATATAGGAAGAACCAGGATCGGATTGGCTCTAAAGATCCTTTAATATTAGCTGGTAATGATAAGACTTAGATTCAATACAGGGTTTTCAGGCTCAGATTGGCCGAGAGCGTGATTTCACCTGGGGTCAAATCAGTTTTTGTCATCTTTTAGATAGGATGAATTTTTCTGATGACAAAGGCCCAGCCTGCCCTCTGATGCCCCTCAGTGGTACTCCTGGATTTGTAAGGTATGAAAGTCATGGATGATTGTCCATGGGAATGGTAAATGGAGAACCAAGTAAGGGGTTTTACAGGGTGGGTGAAGAGTAGACGGATTCGACCTTGGTTACTGAACAGGGTTTAGCTTACCATAGTCTAATGTAATTTTAAAATAATGTGCGCATAGGTACCTAAAACAGGCCTTACCTAATTAGATGAATCCTAAATTGTAGATGAAAGCTAAACCTTTGATCTTGTGTGTTAAAGCTCTATGAAGCATTCATGTTGATCTGTATTAAAAGTTCCAGCACTACCCGGTTCCAACACGGGAACCCCTTGGGTCCCACTTTACGAGTTTACAGAAATGGTTCCTCTGTGTTTTGTGATGGGTCATCTTGTTTTGTCTTGATGCTGACGACGCCATCATCAAAAAAAAAAAAAAAGAGAGGAATGTTATAAGAATTATTATTCTGAAGTCACTATGGCCTCACACCACTCGGACAGAGGAGGCCTGGAGACCTGATGTCTGTGTATAAGATCCACTGTTTTCTGATTGCAAGGCCAAATGCTGCAGCTGCTGAGGGATACTGATTGTTTACGATAGACTGTCTTTGTTTTGTCTCATGGGAAGGCCACAGTGCAGTATTAGGGGAAGCCCGAAAAGCGAGGCAGACAGAGACAGGGCAGACAGAGACTGCAGCGGAACCGAGGGGTGCGATTACTTTCCAACTATGTGAATCTCTGCTCTGTTTCTCAATAAAAGTGCTGGAACGTTATACCACCGTCTCGTCATTTAGTAAAGATGGGAACTCAGTTATTATTGTTTAATATTCCATCCAAAACTCCCACAACACAGTGTCAGTTTTTACTTGGCAACATATATAAATCTTTTTTTTTTTTTTTTTTATAAAAAATAGCAAGTCCAAAATTCTTAATTTTCTTTTCAATAATCAGTAGAAAGGTCTGTATTGGCACTATAGCATTCAAACTATTCTTCTCATTTCTGACCATCTTTTTGTACATTTCCATTGATGTTTTGTAAATTTATTTATGATGATAAGTTCAAGGTGTCTACAGTTGGTTGGCCTCCTTCCAATCACCCTAATCTTTGGCTTCCTCCAAAGGCTGGGTCACACCAAAAAGGCTAATACTACTTTTAGTCTAATAAATTGTTTAGTAAAAATAAAGTATAGCTTTAACCTTGAATGTAACAGATATATGTATGTTTCTGAGCCTAACTGTATAAACTAAAGCTCTGAAATAGAGGCATTTTGGTGCTTCTGTGATGTGATAGGTGTTCGAGCCCACTCTTCCTGTGCAACAGAAATTTAAGCTGTAAAACATGAACATATTTGCAGGTAGCCAAGTGACATCTGCTGGTGGCTTTTTAAGACAGGACGAAATAACTCAAGAAAGCTGTGCTTACTTAATTGTTTACTTTGCATTTATTGCATCGGTGTTGATCTCATTCACCTTTTCCAGTTGTATCTGAGTGTTTTTGCATGTCTTACACCATTTGATCTTTGTCATATTGAACAAATTATTTTTTATTTTTGCACAGAAGCTCCCAGACAATCTCCTCCACATGCTTAGGTCTTTAGACGGCGCACAATGTTCCCTGTATGTCCCGTGTTAACCAGAGGTCCGTTGTCAAACCCCAACTAGGAGTCTTTTGTGATGTCCTCAAATCTACACTGGTTTGGTGGAATGCATTTCATTCCAGCAAAGCTGATAAGCAGAACTTCTGCGCTCACTCATGAGAGTCCAATGTGTTAATAGCATTAGCCCAGCTACGCTGATCTATAACAAAATCCCTGCAAACCTGGACACGTGTGTGTGGTTGACTTCTGGACGAAGGATGGAAGCTGCAGCCTGTTTACCTCTTGGATTTGGGACCTGAAGGGGAATTAGGAAGTATATTGGATGTGATCAAGCACCATAGAAACCTTCACCTGTCTCTGGAGCACTGTCAGGCACTCCTTGATACCAAAGAAGAGATTGGCTGGTATGCTTAGCTTGCAAAGATCCTGTAATGGGAATATAAGCAATGCAATTAGCTTTGGAGTTGTCTGCTATTCAATCTCCAACCTCACAGTTGTCTTCCCCACATTAATTGCAATCAGCTCTCAAAGGAACACAACCGAGCAAGTTGTCAGTGGAATTAATAGTTTAAATTTACCACACCTACATCAGCTGTATAAGACCAAAGCTGAGCTTGAGAGACGCTTGTCTGCCTCTTTAGATGTTGTAGCATTAGCTGCGGTGAAAGCATATCGCAGGGTGAGCATGGAAATATGTCCCGTTAAAAAAGGTTGTTTGAACAGCAATGGAAATGTTCCGAAAGGACAGGAATGCAGAACATCCGGAGATGCTGAAGGTTTAAACAAAAGAGACTTAAGAAGAACTGTTCCAGTCTGATCTGTTCAGGTGAAAGCTGGACTCATGAAAGTATTGATAATAAATACAAACAGCAGCCCATATATATAAATATACTTAACATATCGTGAGTCGCTCCAACATAACCCATATCCCCCCTTATAGAAAAAATGTGTTACGACTTTCTCCCCCAACTTTCTTAATTCATAGAGTCCCACTGCCTCCTGGTGTTGTATGATGGTAGCTTTTTCCAGCAGAGGTTGTACTAATCCACCCAGGGCTGCAGACGTGGTTCATCATAAGCACCTCAGGGTGTTTGGGGTCCAGCCTTGCATCAGGGTGGAATCTTAGACGGACTCCCAGGCAGACCGGTTTAGTGGGCTGCCAATTGAGTTACTGTGATACATAGTTGGATTCCCGGGACAGTTTTAGCCTGTGCCAGCTGTCCTTGGTGTCAAAGACTATGAGTGAAATGTATGCCAGTCTCCTCCCTTTCAAAGGGGTCGTACTAGAGCTGCAGTGGGAACAAAGACATTTCCCTGGCCGTCCTCACAAGTAGAGGTGACAGTTACAAAAAATAAAGTAAATTCAAAATGAACTGACTGCAAATCATGTTTTCATTTCCCGTTTGAACAATAGTGAACTCACTCCTTTATCTTTTAATGTTGCAGGTGTTGAGATTTAGCCTTGCCTTCACTCCTGTGCACTTGTGGGGTTTAACTGATGATCCATCAGATCACGCAAATAATAGCCCTGTCTTCAACAGGGTTGATCCAAAGACGGGGGCGATTTAGAGAGACCAATTAACCTAACAATCATGTTTTTGGACTGTGGGAGGAAGCCAGCGTACTTGGAGAAAACCCACACATGCAGAAGGAGAACATGCAAACTCCATGCTGAAAGACCCCAGGACATTCAATAGTGCTATCCACTGCGCAGCCCAAGAATCAAAGCTTAGTTGTTATTATTATTATTATAAATGTCGATGATAAAAACAAGGTACTGAGAGGCAGTTTATTCTGCAGGTGTTGAGGGGAGCAAAGCATTTTACTGAGGGTGCTATAAAGGATTATTTGTTCCTACATTTCTCAACACACACAGATGCAAACACAAATACACCCAGAACTCTGACATCTGCAACAGTCACCAATTAAGTGGATGATGAATATGTGGTATTCTGCTATTCAATTAAGGCATATACAAAGGTATAAAAATGGTATGAGACTGATTAATGTAAACTGTTACAATAAATTCACTATATTCTGTTTCCCCAGATGCATCTGTATATGTGGAAATTATTGATCAAGTTAGCCTTTGGTCAAACTTCGATGTTTTTCCAAACAGGCGAGACAGATATTTTTTCAAAAGTGGTCATCTTGGTCCATCTTGACTTCTGCTAAGATCCTCTAGCCATCTACTGAGTTAACATTCTCAGTGGAGGGATGGCCACACAGTTGATCCCCTTCATCCAGATAATTTTTTCTTTGTTGGTCGGGGTATGCTTCATAAATATCATCCTTTTCTAATTCCATCTATGTATATGTAGGCAGTAAAAAAATATACAATTTTCGATTACACGTTCTTTTCAATCAGTTCTTTATATGGAAAAAAATAAGTGCTGGTACTTCCCTTAATGTTATACAAATATGGGACAGAAACATGAGCAATATTTTTATTTAGATCTATCTATCTATAGATCAATAGTTGCATTGTATAGAAATGACAAAGAACAAAAGCCAGTACTAAATCAAATCCACATGAGCGAAATTCATAGTATCATAAAGCCACTTTCAACTTCAAGCCTCATGGTGTTAACATGTACATGAAAAAAACCTAGAAATATAAGAAATTATCCTTAAAAACGTAAAAAACTGACAAGTTTTACACTTACGATTTTGCTAATCTTATTACTGTTACATTTTCCTTCTGTAATATATATTTCTTCTCAGTATTGGGCCTGGCCTCAACGAACCCATATCACTTAGGCAATATTATCTTACCATTAATCTAAAAATATGTTACTATCTTCAAGAACTCAATATATTGACCATCCATACACAGGATCTCTGCTTACAGTTTTAAATATTGAATCATATTTAATATCAAATTGTCCATCAGGTAACGAGCTGTATACAGAAAGTGTTTGGCCTAAACTTGTGTAGTCGACTGGAGGGGAACAAAAACCAGCTGTCTCCACTTCCATCACACAGAGGAATAGAAATGGATAGGAGATAGCAGAGGTTGAAAAATAAAGCAAAAAGAAGCGGAAAACATGAGCCACATTCTGAGACCATTCCACTCCGTCGGGAATTTATAAGTGCCAGTTTTAGTACTTTGAATAACTGAAACATAACAGCAGGTTTTCCTCATACAGTATAATGTTAAAATGTTAAATATTAACAATTATTTAGAAAACAGCAGTCATCTAAAAATAATGGTGATGACCTACAATCGAATTAAGATCTCAGCTTACTCAAATAAGTGGAGTTGTGCTAAACTGCAACCTTTTTTTGATAAGATACAAATATTTAGATAAAGAGATTTGTTACCCTAAAGTTGAAACTAATTACTTTTTGTAGCCAATAGTGGTTCTTGCATAAATGGATGTATATATATATATATATATATCCAAGTGAAGTCACCATCACTTCACTTGGATTCCCTAGGTGAAGTGACATGTGGTAATACCTTACGTGAATGTTGTAAATATATATATAACAATGTGTGCATTCTGGACCATGTAACAAAAGTAATTTCCCCTGGGATCATTAACGTTTGTCTGAATCTGAATATATATATATATATATATATATATATATATATATATATATATATATATATATATATATATATATATATTTGTATTTTATATATATTTGTATATATATATATATATCTATATATATATATATATATATATATATATATATATATATATATATATATATATATATATATATTTGTTCCGAACAACTCATTGGCTCACCGTGACATATATATTTTTTTTCTACATCCTCCTCAGTCGGTTAAACCATAGAGATATCTATGGGTTAAACGGCAACCACATTGTTGAGTGTTGAGCACTTATGTTCAATAAAGTTTTGAAGAGGGGGAAAAAAAAGGCTGTGGAGATGATGACTGGCTGAGAGTGGCTAGCTATCTTTAGCAGTTTCTTCCCCTCTGAGGCAACTACGGTTAGGATTTTTATCGCATTCATGTCGAAACAACCAAAGACGTCGTGACACTCCTTTTTATTCTCTCCCCCCTCCGTCAACACCACACGCAGGTGAGAAACACCTGGGACGCTGATCTGACTAAAAGTTGTTTTTTTTTTTGTTGCGGACTGTTCCAACTTCCGCTCGAGCTAGCTGTTTTTAGCCAACATTAGCAGCGCTCAGGCTGAGCTTTTAGCTAGCCGGCTGTTGTCACCTTTATAAGTTGCTTTAGTTAAAACAATAAATAACAGATGACAACAAAGGGGGTTATTTGTAGGCTGATGCATAAAGAAACTGTACGGGTTACCGAAACAAAAGAAATACTTCTGGAAACTTTGCTATGGAGCGGATAGTTGGGACTGAACTTTTCCTGTTAACATAAAGCAGCTCCAATCTGTTGTTATGGTCTCAGTTGTTATCAGTGTAGCTGCTATATTTACTCCCCAATCATCCCAACAAGAGATAATGTACGATTTGGAGGACTCTTTGATTAGTTGATTTATTTAAGGTTAGCTTGTTTCCTTAAAGAATTAATTTAAACACAAGGACTTTGAAATGTGTTGAAGAAATACACCACCTTTTCATTTAGGTTATGGATATGGGTATGTATATATTGTTTTACACTTTACATACATATTTGTCCTTTGCTCTATTACATGTTTAAATTGCTAACGCAGTTGTGTCTTTCGATTTTTGCAAGCTGTTTTTTTTTTTCAGCCTCGTAGCATCTTTGATACTTAGAAAAACGTTTTTAGTGGTTTTGATTATAGGTTTTAAGGGTTAAGTTTTATACATTAATAAAACGAAACCATGTACAACAGATTTTCAATCAAAATACTATAATTAGTCTATAAAAAGATTATAATTTCCTATCCTAGCCATAGGATAGAAAAGGGGGATCATGATCTTTGTTACATTGGCCAAACTGGAAATTAGGATTATCTGTGCTATGATATTTCATTGACTTTATTTATTTATTTATTTATTTTTTTTTTAGTTGTATAGTTTTAAAATTGGACCTAAAAGTATCACGCACATTTGTTTAACTGCATATCCTCGCCTTTGCCTTTGCTGTTTTGTTTTCAAAGAACTAAATTAGATTATCTGAAGCTCTATACTGCCAGAGGCATTTGTTCTGGTTTGTTCTGCTCGCGCTATTAGTTGTTTACGCAGGTCGGTGTGAAGACGTATACATGATAAAATTATTATTTCAAATAAACTTACCAAAAGACACGAGCGGATAACTAACTCTGACTACCTTTTATTGTAGACCCCGAGAAGTTATTTGTGATTATTTTCAATTTTGCACATAAAATAAACGTGAAAACATCAGCATGTCCTCTTTATTTACTGTTTTATTTGAAACCTATTGGATTCTTTTCTAGATGAACAAAGTCCCTCAATCATATACTTAATTGCTCTCTTATGTCACTTGCAGTTCATTTCAAACAGTGAGGCATGAATTACCAGTGACATCTGCTGGCTGCTGATGTTATAGCGGCCTTTCAAGACTGAACACGGAATGTCATGAAATACTTCAGATTTTTTTGTCACTCATTTCAGAACATGTAACTCCTACATTATATAGAGTCGAATATTGCAAGCATTTATCTGATTCTGGAGTTGATGGTTACGGCTTACTTATGACAACACACGATTCAGTGTCTCGGGAAATTTGAGTATCGTATTCAATCAATAAAAAGGAATATTTTAAAGAGAAATGCAAGGCTTTTGAAAAGTGTTTTCATATATATTCCCTCCATACTTGATTGGGCCTCCTTTTGCATGAATTACTTCCTCAATGGGGACGTGGCATGGATGCGATCAGCCCGTGGCACCACTAAGGTGTAAGGGAAACCCGGGTTGCTTTGATAGGATTCTTAGGTTCATCTGCATTGTTCTCCTTATCCCAGGTAGGATGCCTCTGATGTTGTGTCTAGCTCAGGAGTAGCTTGACATCAAGAATGCAGCATTTGTAGCTCAAATGTAGGATCCGTCTGTGCGTAGTGGCTGCTTATGCACTAACTCTAGCCTCTGTTCACTCTTCACGACTGGAGTTCCCTCAAATTCTTGATTGGATTCTGCTTGACAATCCTCTCAGGGGTGCTGTTTAAACTTTTTCTACCAAACATTTGCCTTTCACTAAACCTTCTATGAATATTCTTGGATATAGCAACAACCAGCTTCAGCAGTGATGACCTTTTGTGGCTTACCCTCCTTGTCTTTTGGACATCCGTCCTGTCAGCAGCCTTGCCCATGATTGTGTAAGGCATAATATGGCCCTTTTTTTAAAAATTGTTTTGTAATATTCAAATTTCCTGAGACACTGAATTTTGGGTTTTCATTATCATTAAATATAGCCTTCAAATATTCCATGAATCTGTATGAATCTATATAATTATTATCTCTACAGATTTTCTAACTTTTTATATTTCAGTTTAAATAGAAAGTGCCCACATTTTCAAAACATAGTTTACGTCAAAAATATGGCAGAAATGTGATAACTCATAGAGGTTAAACGGTGTTTGTTGCCTTAGTCTCGGTATCAGTCTTCTTTTTCCTTAAAGCATTTTTGTCTTTGTGTATCTTCAAAACGTCTACGCAGTTTGACTCTTATTTCTTATTGCATTCTCCCACAGAGGCAGCCAAACAGACCACTCCACCCCGCTTGGCCCTTAAGATGGAGCACCATGTTCACTGTCTCTCCTGTGTTAACCTGAGGTGCACGGTCAAACCCGAACCAGGAGTTTCTTGTGATCTTATCACGTGCCCATTGGTGTGCGGGGCTGCGTTTCACTCCTGCAAAGTTAGCGAGCACCAACTCCTGTGCCCGCTGATGAAGGTCCCTTGCCTTAATAGTGGCTACGGCTGCCCGGCTATGCTGCCTCGCGGCCAGATGTCCGCACACCTGGACGTGTGTCCGGCCGGAGTCGTCTGCTGCACCATGGAGTGGAACAGGTGGCCCGTTAGCTGCTTGAACTACACCTCTTACGACAGCTTGATCAGTCTGTTGGAGGAGATGGAGCAGCTGGACATGGCGCTCGCACTCCAGGACCAGCAAACACTCCTTGACTCGATGAAGATGATCGCCAAGACGCCACCCGCACAGGAAGACCCAGCTGTCAGAAAGGAGGCTAAAGCGAAACCCTTGGCTTCACAGCCGTCCGCTCCTGAAGACCCAACTTCGCAGTCGTCCCCCTCCGATCCGTCACAGTCAGCTTCCAAATGTTCGGCAAAGGAGAAAATTCTCAGCGGGATCAACGGCTTGAAAGAGGAACACCTCAGTAAGCTGTATGAAGCCACGGTAGAGACCGCCAGAAGCTTGGCCGCTGCCCTGGACTTTGTTAGCAGCGCCAGCTGTGGCGAAAGCAGCTCAGTGGGAGAGAGCGTAGGAGACGCGTTGCTAAAGGGCAGCTTGAACAGCAATGGAAACGTTCAGAACGAAGTGGAAGACACAACCCCTCAAGCCGCTGATAGTTTGTACAAAAGTAGCAGAAAGGAGAACAGCTCTGCTCTGAGCTGTTTGGAGGAAACTAGAGCTCTCGAAGGAATCGCTCTACAGAGCAAAAGCACAGCCAATGGACCATTGACGGGAGCAACACAAGCCAGCGCTGATGCGTCCGAAGAACCCGTGACCCCTCAAATGGCATCCCCGGTGCACGTGAGCCAGGGTGTGGCACAGCGGGCTGACCACGTAGTTCTGGACGATAAAGGGCTGGTTCTTCCAGGAAATCCGGGACCCGAGAGGCTGCTCCACCTCAGCCACTACTTTAAGGGCCAGGGCCAATATCGTTTAGCTAACGGACAACTGGGGGTTAAACCAGACAGGATGCCGTACCGAATGCGGACAGAAATGGAAGACAAAGCGGTGGACACGTCAGACTTGGAGCACGACGACGATCCCATGGGTCTCGGAGAGATCGACGCGATCCCAGCCGCCCTCCTCTTCTGTCTGGAAGAGTCCAGGGAGTGTAGAAGGATCTCCGATACGGTCTACGTCGACGGTTACCGTGTCGACCTGGGCACGCAGACCTTTACGTTCCCGGCTGCCATCCTGGTGACCAATACAAGAGTGGGCGACATGGCGTCCGCTTCGGCCTGCGACCACGCCGCGCCGCAGCTCACTTACCCGAGCCCTCTCCGCACCCTCCGCCTCGGCCAGGTCCTCGAAGCGCTGGAGTCGGAGGCAGTGCCGTACAATCGCTACCTCCCGCCTAACCCCCAACACCAGCACACCTTTCCCTTCTCGTGCGGGCAGTCGTTCAGGCGGGACCAGTTCCCCTCTCATTTCAGGAACATCCACGGCGAGATTCACGCCTGGCTCAGTGGCTGGATAGAGCAGCGGTGCCCCCTCGCGTATTATGGCTGCACCTTCTCCCAGCGTCGGTTTTACCCTTCCACCCGGGGAGCCAAGGTGGTTCACGACAGGCACCTCAAGGCGTTTGGGGTTCAGCCCTGCACCAGACTGGCACCACCGACGGACTGCCAGTCCGACCGCTTTAGTGGGCTCCCAATTGAGATACTGTGGCACATAACCGGATTCCTGGACAGTTTTAGCTTGTGCCAGCTGTCCCTGGTGTCAAGGACTATGAGGGAAGTGTGTGGCAGTCTCCTCCAGGCCAGGGGCATCGTGGAGCTGCAGTGGGAGCGGACAGATTGTCCCGGCGGGCCTCGTAACGTGTCATGGCAGGTCAAAAGTAAGGTGAGTTCAAAACAGATGCATTTTTTTGACGTGTAAAAATAATTATACTACTGAAAATAGTAAAAAAAAACTGCATATCTTTATAGACCTCTTGAATTTTCCTATGCTTTGTCATTCCACATCCACACACTTTTAATTTGTTTTACTGAGATTTAATGGGAGAGATCAGCACAAAATGGTGCACGATAGTGAAGTGGGAAGATAAGGATGGTGTGGTTTTCACAAATGAGTCTCTCGGCTGCATCGCCCCTAACTAAAATCCAGTTCAGAAGAAAGCCATAAAAGGATCAATTTGGAGTAGGGCTGGGCGATAAATCGATTTAATCGATTAATTCGAATTTACAATTCTTTAAGATTTCATTTTTGGAAAATCTGGATTTTATTTTGCCAATACACTCATTGGGTTTCCATGAAGAGAACAGTGTGTGATGCTGAATATATGTTTAGGCAAATATATTGTCAAAATATTGTTAAGTAGAAACTTTTTTTTTACCATAATACGAGGTACTTTGTTTACTTATTTACTTTTTTTTTTTTTTTACTTGGTTTGAAGTTCACAAGTGTAGTGAAGCCTGTTCTTAGCTCAATGTGTAATACCACTAGCAGCAAATGTTTTGTTATATTTTCATTGTTTATAATGGCACGGCTGCCATCTTGTTTTACAAGCATGTTTCACAGCTTGTTTTTAGTTGCACTTTGAATTCAGGTCAACTCCCTGACGAAATGGTTGACATAAATGCAAGGTTTTAAAATAATTTCTTTTTATGAAACAAAAAGGAGGAAAAAAATCGATTAATCGGATTTGGTATGATAAAATCGGAGATTTATTTTTTTTAATCCATATCGCCCAACCCTAATTTGGAGTTTGCCTCAATTAATGTAGGGTACTCATCATAGATGTGGGAGATGTGTGAACAGGTCAAACCGACCAAAATGGGACTTTTTCCACCTACTAGCAAAACACCAGTACTGCACATGATGCTAATCAGCACCACCGTGGCGGGTTGGGGGTCTAATGGTGGTGGCAGCACTATGCTGTCGGGATGCTTCTCTCAGGCAGGGCCACTGAAGCCATTCAGAGTTGATGGGAGCTAATCTCCGGGCATCCCTGAAAGAAAGCTTGTTGGAGGCTGCGAACGGCTCGAGACCTGGTGGAGGTTCACCTTCCAGCGGGGGCGGTGACCCTGAACATGCCGCCGACCGGTGCAGTGGTTTTGATCAGGCAGATTCATCTGTTAGAGTGCTGACGTCAATCCAATCGAGCATCTGTGCGCCGAGAAAGCCGGTGGAGAAAAACCTCAAAGGAGTCTCAGCTTTCAGCTGAGCTTAATGCCACACAACATTGTCCAGAGGACTGAACACAAATGGAGCTCTCACATAAAACGAAACCGTGCATCTTTTTTTTTCCTTTCCACTTTGCAGTCATGCACTACTTTTGTGAGGGTTTGGTCGCACAGGTAAAGAAAACGTGAAATACTTTTTACAAAACAAGTAAATCAATATATATATATATCACTGTCACAGGTGTGGAGATTCAGCACCGCCTTCACTCCCGTGTCCTCGTGGGGTTTCACCGAGGTCCCCAGCATGTCGGTTCACCTCAAGAAGTGCCCCTTCAACGTCGTGGAGCAGAAGACGGAGCCCATCCCCCTGCCTGCCATGTGCACCGCACGAGACGGCCTGTCGCTGCGTCGCGTCCTGCGCCACGTCAACACTTGACCAAACCAGGCGGAGCTTTATGTGAATGTTGCTAAAGAAATGGAACGGTTTCCGATGAGTTTTGATTACAAAGACGCCTTAATGGGGGGGGAAAAAAAAAAAAAAGACTTCAGGTCTGTATCTGGAAGGAGAAAATCGGCGTTTACTTTTGCATGGATTTGTGCTGAAAGCGCACCTTTATTCTAAGATGAAACATATTTTGACAAAGATAATTGATAATTGTGCACAATAGATTTATATTCTCCTGAAGGGTGAACTAAACGTTTATTATTCTGCCTCTGACTTGTATCCATGAAAAACAGCGATTCGTATTAAAACTCCATTATTTCTGTATAGCATAAACCATGCCAGCACTTTATATACATTTTTAATTCCTTCCAAATTGCGCAGTGAACCTGGTCTGACGAGCTTCCGTTCCCTAGCAAGGGTCAAATGCTGCGTGCATGTTAAGGTTTATCTGATCTTTGGAGTATTAACAGTTGGATGTCACAAAATGTCTAATGTATCTGATTGCTGCAATTTAATAAAGTGTTTACTGACTTTTTAATATTTGATTTTAAGGTGTCTCTGATTGGTTGACTTATATATTTATGCGAGAGAAAAGAGAAGAAGCTTTAGTTGTGTGAGCTAACCTTTATGAGAACTTTGAGCTAAACTATGCTGTGTTTTACATTAAGAACTATTTTACAGGGGCAAATTGGCATTTACTCAGTTTGACTCTTTTTGTCTGTGCAACACTTGTTTAAAGGGCAAAACAAAAAAATCTAATCCTCTGAATGGGTGATGATAGGTTAAAAGTGATAGTCTAATGAACCAGTTTTCCATCAATATTTCACTCGATTTCTGCCAACAAGAGCATTAAAACTCAGAGCAGCTGTGTTGGGAATTCAGCTGGAATAAAATCTGATTATATCTTCTGATTATACCCTGCACCTCCATCCTGGCGCAGGTTTCTAAATGTATAACGTGGCTCACCGAGCAACTGGAGCTAAGTAGCCTTCTGAAAGCTCTCTCTAGGCTTTAGTGCAAAATTAAAGTGGACTTGAATGAAAGCAGCGTGAATGGGTCAAATGTGGACTGAAGTATTTATCATTAGATTTCTGGTTTGATTTTGAGTTATAACATTTCTCTAAAAAAAAAAAAAAAAATTGTTTACCAAGATTACACTCAAGAGGGCTATTCATTCCTACTGCCTGTGTCTCTTTTTTCCCCATTTTAAATTTTAGAGTATCAAAATTAAAGCATACATATTATGAAGATATGGTTATGCATTGTAGTCTGTGCAGAAGTCTTGCCAGCAATCATCCCACTGACATCCATGCAGCCTCCACTCTGGGATCGCCTTAATACGGATTTTGTAGTTTTGACCATCCCATCACTTTACAGACTTGTCTCAACATTTAAAAAGAACCTCACAAAACAAAGCTAATGAAAGTTTTAAACATTCTCTTCAGTCTTTTTGCTGTAATATCTGACAAAGTGATGAGTTCAGAAAACACTCCTAAAAAGGTCCAGAGTTTTTTGGGCACAAGCTCCTTTTGGTGCGTCTAGTTAAATGTGATCAATCGGCTTTGCTTCGAGTGACTCGTGTCACTCACCTAAATTAGCCAATGGCCCAGGCAAATGTCAACATTGTCTAAGTCCAGAGGCCTACATGTACTCCGTAAGAAGAAATGAACGTGTTCCCTCTCCCAGGGCTAAGACTACTAAATTAAACTGTACGTGCAGCATGTTCTTGACAGCTTAGGGACAGAGCATAAGTAATTTATATCTTGCATACTTTGTAAGTAAAAACTTTGTATTTGCAAAGTATGAAACGGTCTGGGTCAGGATGTGCATTGTTCTTGCGGCACCTCAAGTAAAACCAGCAAGTACTCTGCTCTTAAAAGAGCACATTTTAACTTTTACATCCATTTTCTTCTATAGTCATCCCACTTTTAGCCCCGATCATTAATTTTTAATCACTCACACTTTCAGGACTCACTGTAACAATGCTGCAAACATAGTGTTGCCTTTTGGAACAAACTTTTATATGGACTTTCACCCTTGTACACACTTTTATATTCAAGTGAATCACAAGTACAGCTGTGAGACCCAGTTTACCCAAGGAAATGTTAAAGTGCGCATCAAAGATAATACTTTTTTTCTAAAAGCACTGTGCAGACCTGTCTCCAGGGGTATTTTGACAGTCAAGGCTTTTCCCTACTTGTGTACTTTGGACAATGAGCAATTAAAGCACAGCCTTTCACAAAATCCTTTATTTTGCAAATGTGATACATGACCAACCTCAGACAATAAAAGAGATACAAAATAAGTTGTGCTTTTTGTTTTCCCTAAATGGCCACGCTGTTCTCTATCACAGCAGGGTTTAGATAGGTGTAGGGTACTTCCAGGTGAGAATTTCTTGCTGCGATTTCTTCCCTCATGTAAGACAAATCAGCCTGAAAGGCCTTGATGATCTGCTTGGGGACCAGCTCGTCAAAATGCTCTTCTGGAAAATCCCCCAGGAGAACCTGCATGTCCCAAAGACACTCGGTGAAAAGTTCATAGAGAAAATCCATTTATTGACTTTAAAACATTGCACATAAAAAAAGTAATTACTAAAAACATACCACGTCAGTGTACTTTTCTGATAGAATCCTTACAGTTGACACGATCTTGACCGTCTCCTCAACATTTGGGAGAACCTCCAGAATTGTCTGCATGCTGGTCTTCCCCTTAGTGGCTGGAGGAGGCTGGCACAGCAGGAGGGATCCATTGGGCATCCAGGAGTTGTAGTCATACTAGAATAAAAGAACCTCTTTGAAGGTCATGAAACCAGGTATTGGTGCTGATGGCAGAGTGAGCAGGAGCCACAGTCTGCAGGAGTATCCCCACCTTCATGACTTTGGACTTGAGAAAAAGCCACGGAGCAGCACCAACGGATATATAGATGCTGGCCATATAAATTAGAATATCATGAAAGTTTTTCACAATAATTCAGCTCAAAACGTGAAACTTGAAATATATCAGTCTGTAATGAATAAAATGTGTTAATTTTTCATTTTGATTAGAACTGAACTAATGAACCTGGGCGCTTATAATACCAGAGCAGTGCCACAGACTGATTGACTCCATGCCACGCCGCATTTCTGCTGTAATCCAGGGAAAGAGGAGCTCCAAGTACTGAGTGCTGTACATGGTCATACTTCTCACAGTTGGCCAACATTTCTGGAAATCCTTTTTGTATTGTCTTAATATTCTAATTTTATGAGATACTGAATTTGGGGGTTTTCATTAAAAGAAATAAAACACTTGAACACTTGGAGTTAAATCCTCTAAATATGTCTGTGCATAAAAAGTCCTTCACATTAGTGCAACAACTGTGGCTTTTCAATTGTATTCTGATTTACTGAGATGCAATTGTAATTGCATTTAAGCTGCACCTAAAGAATACTCCGATTTTATGCGGCAGCATTATTTAAAGTCCCAACACTGTTCCGGTGTAAAAAAAATGAACAGTATTTTCCCACCTGTCCAGCGTTAACAGCAGCGTGTTGTGCCGACACTCTGAAGATCACCATGGTGATGAACTTGGCCAATTCCTCCGTGGTATTGAAGCATGATGGAAAACCTATTGCACACAGTCATCGTCCTTTATTCTGCAGCCGTAATTACCAAACAAAATGTACAATATTACACATTTTTACCTGACTGTTTGTTTCTTAAGAACCCATGTGTGAATATTTCATTGATCCATTCCTGCAGCTCAGCGTCGTCGAGCACGTCGCTGTCCGAGGGATAGTAGTGCTCCACCATGCCTGTTGCAAAACTTGTGAAAATGGGTTAGGATTGCATTCCGGAGCAAAAGTATTCTAAAATAAGCTGCAGAGTTTGATTACCTGTTGATGTACTTCCACAGCTTCAAAGCGTCGTTCCTGTAGTAGAAGTTGGGGATGGACTCCAGTCCTCGTGCAGCGATGTCCTCAGGCAGACAGAGAGAGCCGTAGGTCATCTGAGACAGAGCTCTTCTCATCAGCTCCGTCAGCCCCTCCACTCCAAGAGAACTCTGACGATTAAAAGCTACATTGCATACTTCCTAAATTTGAAAAAAGCCAAATAGTTTAAAGGCTTGACTAAATATTTCCCCACTCATACCTCACTTAAGGCCCCACCAGGTCCAAGAAGAAGTTTACGGCCGAGGATGTTTATGTGCAGAGTGTAGCGGAAGTGTGGAATCAGCAGCTGCACAAAACAAAACAAGAAAAGTTTAAGGCAATTCCAATATTACTGGACCAAGTTTATGTCAGCCGATACCTTATAGAGGGGATGAATGGTAGGGAAGCAGCGGAGAGTAGCAACAGCAAAGACTTCTGCCAGATAGTGAGTGTTCATGAGGTGATGGACGGCCTGGTGTTCGATCTGGTCTGAACTTCTGATGAACAGCTTGGCCAGAAGCCAGTCCGTCTCCGAGTCACTTGGCAGAAAGATGGGGTTCTGCTCAGAGGGTTGTTGGTGCAGCTGAAGGGATTGTAAAACATGGCCAAAATATTTAAGACATTTAAGGGAGATTAATCTGCACTATTAATATCAGAAGGATGTTTGTGTAGTAATCTGTGATCAATGACATCAAGGCTTCCATTACTTTTTTCCTTTAACTTAAATGACTAACAGGATAGTGATGTATATTTGGATAAAATATAAGGAATTGTAAGTCAAGTCCATATATTTTAAGTATGCGAGATATAAATTACTTGATTTTTATGATTAAATAATTAGTTTTAGTGCCAATAAGGGGAGCTGTTAGAACTGTGCAACAAGGTCATTTTTCAATATTTTGGCTATATTTGTGCACTGGCTGAAGAAGGAAAAGTTTTTCCAAGTTCAAAAGTCATACTGCAACTCAATTTCCCAGTGTAAACAGCCCCCCCACCCCCATAAGCATACACACCAAAGCTTGGATAATCAAGTTAATTAAATACCTAATGTCCCCAATGCACTTCATCCCTGAATGTACTCCAATTGTAGGTGAAATATTTAAACAATCACTAATAGTGTGTCAAATTAATAGCAAAGACGCATTTATCTGTATCCAGGCACGAATAAAGCATGTTTATGTGCAAGACCTGCACAAAGACATTTCCTTATCACCTGTATTGCAACCGGCTTCAGATGTTGTTCAGGGTTCACGTAGAACAAGCACAAACCAGCAGTCGAATACAGAGGATTTCCTTCCTTCACTCTGGTTGGGATTCCATCCATTATTCTCTGGTCACACAGGAATACGTTGCCTTTCTGTGCAGGACAGAGGGGATGGAAGTCCGTGGAAGTGAATGTTTTGGGAATGCAGCATCTTACAAAATACATTTTTTTTGTACAAATGCACCCCTACTTGAGCACTTCAGTTCATTATCAGTAAAGAAAGTATAATGTGCCATTTTGCTTCAATTTAACACTGTTTTGTTGGTCAATTACATAAAATCCCAACACAAACATTTGTGGTTGCAACAGGACAAAATAATAAATTTGCCCACTGTTAGAGCAGATGTTTGTATGATAGCCAGAAACCCCGCATTAATCACCACTTGTCCAAAAATGAAAGTCAAACCTCCATTTCCCTCTCCAGGCTGGTTCCAGTTTCCAGAAAAGGTTTAACCATCTCATCCGTCACTGGAAAGTTTGGGGGAAGTTCGGAGCAGCGCTTGATCACATTGGGGTTTGTTGCATTTAAAAACTGGAATCCAAAAAAGTCATCTTCCTTCCAGTGCTGGGAAACATACTCTGGAAGAATTAAAAATTGTTGGTTTCATTTGGAGAGGTTTAAACAGATTCAGCACGTAAATATACAATTGATAAAGAAATGCGATGCCGTTTTCCACCTGACATGATGGTCTTTTTAAACGTGAAGATTTTTCTCATTTCCTCAATGCTTTGCCATCTTTTACCAGGTTTGGCCAGTCCCTTTAACAGCAGTTCAGTAGAACTGAAGTATAGAGTATAAAGCAACAATTTGTGAACAAATACTGACTTAACCGCATTAGGAGTGTGTGTAAACTAGAATTAGACTCACATCATCTTTTGTGTGCACTTGAATTCTTCTGATTTTGATAAGGAAAACCGAACCTCTGCAAGCAGCTCAGATATATCTTTGAAGTGACTGAAATGCATCAACCCATCATCTGTACTCTCCCATCTAAAAAGAAAATAAATTAAATTGTACCCATTAAGATACATTTCGGGGACAAACCTGAGTGACCGTAAACCTACCGGTACGAGCTCTTTTTGAGTTCCAGTTCTTTTTTTCTGTGGTCAATCAGCAGAGAATGTTCCTCCTCCAAACTCTTTATTGCTAAGTGGAAGGAAAAAAAAAATAGATAAATCCCACAGTTAGGATCACATAGCCAACAAATCATGAGTAGACTTTGCAAAGCCTGCAGAGTGTCAATAATGGTTGATTATTGCACTTTGTTTCAGACCTTTCCCTCCCCTGAGCTCCACAAGTTCACCCCTGGAAATCCATCTATAACAGGAGAAAACAAGGTTGTCGCCCTCTGGAGTCGTCACTTCTATTTTGGAGCAGTACCACTCGTCTTCTGGGAAGATGAAAAAAGGATCCTTCTCCACCTTGACAAGCAGAAGTTTCCCCAGAGACGAGCTGGTTTTGACCATGTACACACCAGTCTGAAAATCACCATCCAAAACAAAAATCAGCAACCCCTCATAGAGATCACAGCAATGAACATTTGACACCTGTATCTCTGTTTACTATTATTATTTTTTTTATTCAAAAGAACAACTGAAGAGAGACCGTACAGAAATTCACTCTTACATCGTAGGCCATATTTTGACTTGTCTGTTTTAAAGTAAGAGTTGTTCAATAGATTGCAGCTTGCCTTTCCAGTTTTAAAGTCAATCCCCAAGTTGTTCAACACTGTGCGCTCGCTCTGCCCTTCGGTTCCAAACAAGATGACATAGATGTGATCTATCGTCCCTGCATGCTTCATGGCACCTGTTGTCACCTTGAGCTTGTATTCAGCCATTGTCTGAATGGACACTGTAGGAAGAGAAAAAAAAAAGTTATTCCATTTAAGAAAAACTATCAGTCCCTCTACTGTCTAAAGAATAAGAAAAGGCAGTATAGCTTAAGTTGTACAAGCCATTCCTTACAACTGCACCTACAGAACAGTCCCCCCCACCCCCCCCATTCATATTTGATGGGGGAGAGGAGTGACCTTCTGACTGCCTATCAAAGTGGCTTTTTAGCATTGTTTTAAAAACTTCCACATTGTTCTAAAACACTGAAGGCTTACATCAAGGGGAAAAAAAGTCCTAAAGCATTTTTACTTTGTAATTTTCGCACTAAAGATAATTAATTTACCCAGACCTTAACCTTAGATGCCAACACATTCAGAGGCATAGGAATTTTATTTTTGCTCCCACGAGGTAATTTCACAGAAATCGGCACGCCTGAGTAAGATATGTAATACATTCAGATGGAACATTTTGCAAACATTTATCTTTTTAAAAAAAATGTGCAGTACTCTAGACCAGTTGATGAGTTTTAAAGAAAAGCTGTCTTTTGTGAAGCAAACGACAGAAACACTGCAGGGAAGACATAATCAGACCCACTCAATGCTCAGACTCATGTCAGCTAATGAATAAAGTTTTACTTACAAAACCAGTGTAGGTATAACCAAATAAAAACTTAACAGGGAGCTATCTGAGGACTAAAAGAAGCCACGGTGTTATGGAGGTGATGCAGGAGGGAAACTGCAATCATGAAAGTGAACGCAGGTGTGCGGTTAACTAGGGACAACAGGTTAGGTGAGTGGTTAAAAGCAGAAAACAGTCAGGGTAAAGTTTAAAGACATAAAGGTTCATTTTGATAAATTCAAATGTAATCAAAATGTAATTTATTTCCGTCATTTAACTACAAAAAGTGAAATCCATGTATCATTACTGTGTATTCATTATACACAGTAATGTTTTTTTAGGAACTTATTTCTATTCATTTTGATTATCATGCCTTCAAGCAAATAAAGTCCAACATTCGGCTCCCTGAAAGTGTGAATATGACAACAGACCTGCAAAAATGTGATTGAAAGGATTTAAATGTCCTCATACACAAATTCGACTTCACGTGAAATTCAAATTCTCAGTTTATATCCAAAAGGGAAAAAGATAACCAAATAAAAACTTTATTTCAACCTGCTAACTCTGGCATGTTCCAGGTGTACTATCATCAATATGCACTGCCCTGGTAAATAAAAAAATAAATATTTCACATAAACAATAAAATTACACAAATGCTTGAAAAGTATAACTTTGTGCACAATTAATCTATGTAAGTTTCAAGTTTTTTTTTTTTAAATAAATGCCACATTTTAACCCTTTAATGAACTTAGAATTGATTAAAATGCACCAGCGGTTCAACAAAATATAATCTTGGGAAAATAAAAGTGTGTTGGTGTGTACTGTACACGTTGTGTGTATATGCCTGAGAGATGCAAACATTTACAATAGTTTATATGTGGGCTTGTAAAGGGGTTGCTGGGGTTCTTTATTTGACCACGTGATGCCTTTGTCAGTCACTGACTCTAAACCTATGATGACTTTTCATGCAATGTTGAAAGGTTGTGTTGATTTAAAAATACTCGATTTAAAAAATTTCCCTGATTGTGTGAAGCTTTTTTTAAAAAGGGTAATAGGATGTACAACAAAACTGGTCCAGTTCAGATTGTGTGCCTGATTAAAACCAACAATTTCTGAGTCACCTAAACCTTAACCACCTATAAAAATAAAAACAAATTAATACCATAAAATTACATATAATTTTCCCCATAGCAGAGATGGTTTTTTAAAGGGTTTTAAGTTTAGGGTGAGTTTGGCGTTTAGGATTTAGTCAGATGCTGTAATGTATCTTTACTGCCACATGATGGCAGCAAGGTGTTGTTGGTCATTTGCAAAAGGTTCTGCTGTTCCTGCACAGATAAATCTCAAATTGATTTTATGGTGAAGATGTAAGAAAAACCCTTTCGTATTGCCGATTTCCATCTCTAAAACGTTCTAAGAGGAAGTTGGCAGAAATTCTTGATTCCATTAATTTGGCCCACACTCCAAAGCATATGTGCAGAACAAATTTGGCTCACAGTCCAAATGTATTTGGCCGGCGAGATAAACCTGTATACAGCGCAGGCACAGCTAATACTACAGGTCTCAGAATGCCCTGGTATGCTGGGGTGTCAGTCAGGATTCACATCCGTCCATCCATTTTCTAACACGTCTATCCCTTTTGGGTTGCTGGTGCCTATCTCCAGCTGTCAATGGGTGAGAGGCGGGGTACACCCTGGACAGGTCGCCAGTCTATCGCAGGGCAACACAGAGACAAACAGGACAAACAACCATTCACACACACACTCACACCTAAGGAGAATTTAGAGAAGCCAGTTAACCTAACAGTCATGATTTTTGGTCTGTGGAAGGAAGCCGGAGTACTCGGAGAGAACCCACGCATGCACAAGGAGAACACGCAAACTCCATGCAGAAATACCCAGGGCAATGATAGGACTTGAACCCAGGGCCTTCTTGCTGCATGGCAATAGCGCTACCCACCTTATGCAGCTCTCAGGATTCACAATCCTCCTCTTTCTGTTGACTTTCATTTAGCAACCAGATGCTTACCACCGGTCACATTGTGCCACCAATTCCAAAAATGACTAACTTCAATGTGGAAAACCAACACTTTGTGGACAGGTGGGAAGCATAGCATCTGTTCACGAAGATAAAAGGCACACCTGTTTGTCTTGTATATGGAACCAATGTAGTTGTGACCAAAGAACATAATATATATATAACATTTGTTTTTTGGATTAATATCAATGTTGGTCCGCAACTTTGTCCACCTCTGTAGTTTTGGCCCACTTTGCTTTTTTTCAGATTGAAAAAGCTCCACTGAAAACGGAAAACTCATTTAATCTTGAACTATTTATTGATTCAAATGTGATTTGGAGCATTTGCGGCTGTGGGACTACTGTAGCAATTACACGACTGGGCAAAGTTGGAAAGATCTCAAAACCAGGAGCAAAAAACAAAATCTTCATTGTCTTCTTCAACTCAGCTTTCCTGCCTCTGGCAGACAGAACCAAAGCCTGGATTTGCTTCCAGGTTTACAGGAATTATGAGAAGAAAATAAACATTTGCTGTCAAGAAATTTAAAAGCAAAATCATTTTAAACATACAATCTCTAAAAAATAATAAATAAAACATGATTGGATATCATAAGGAGCTGCAACAATAACAGGAGGAGCCAGCTGGAAAAATAACAAATCAGGTATCTGCTGTCGTCGTTTCTTAAATGGTCACACTGTTCTCTATCAGGGCAGGGTCCAGATAAGGGTAAGGTACTTCAAGCTGAGAATTTCTCAATGCAATTTCTTCACTCAGGTAGTTCAACTCAGCTTGAAACTCCTTAATCATCTGTTTCAGGGCAGGCTCGTCAAAATGTTCCTCAGGGTATGTGCCCAAGGGAACCTGCAGTCAGAAGAAAGGTATCAAGTAAGACTGATGCACCTATTCATTTAGAGGATAGGAAAAAAGTTTTAATCAGCCTTTTTTTTTGTGCACGAAGGAACATTAAACTCACCACGTCAGTGTACTTGTCTGAGAGGATCCAAATAGTTGACACAATCTTGACTGTGTCTCCAACATCTGGGAGAACGTCTAGAACGGTCTGCATGCTGGACTGCCCCTTAGTGGTCGGAGGAGGTTTACATAAGAGGAGGGAGCCATTGGGCATCCAAGAGTTGTAGTCGTACTAGAATAAAAGAATGTTCTTTTTTAATTGTATCAATTATTTATTAATTAAAAACACAATTCAAATCATGTAAACTCCCCTTGGTTAGACTCTGGTTTAATATTGAAAAATGTTATAGTTGATTCAAAATCAGAAAATGATCATATATCCTAAACATTCCAGTCATTTACAAGGTGCCAAACAGATATTATTAGCCCACCTGTCCATTATTAACAGCAGCATGTTGTGCTGACACTCTGAAGATCACCATGGTGATGAACTTGACCACCTCCTCCATAGTATTGAAGCATGATGGAAAACCTGTTAACACCGGCAGCAACATCATTTTAACAGCAACCAAAAAAAAAAAAAAGAAGCCACACCACGTACTGGATTTGGCAAAAGTCAGGCTTGCTTTGAAAAATGTTGGAACTATAAAGAAATATTGATCAAGAACGCTCTGAAACAGCGCGGGAAACTCTGACACTCACCTGACAGTTTGTTTTTTAGGAAACCGTGTGTGAATATCTCATTGATCCATTCTTGCAGCTCAGAGTCTTTGCACACGTTGCTGTCCGAGGTATAGTAGTGCTCCACCACAGCCTCCACAAAGCTAGTGGAAAGCACACAGAGAGCACAAAATCAGCAAACATGGCTGTCCATTTTTGCAGTAATATTCCAGCGATACAGTCCCTCGCAAAAGTATTAACACCCATACTTTTTTGACATTACAAACTCAAACTTTATTGTATTTTATTAGAATTTTATTACAACAGGCCACCGTAAAAGAACACCTGATTGTGAAACATTTATGCAAATAAAATCTTTAGAGCGTGGGATGCATTTGAGCTCAGTTCTCCTTACTCTGGTACCAGAGTCTGGTCCAGCTCAACCCAGTTTCTTCAAAAGTCATCTATTCAGGAAAAAAAAGTCCACCCTTGAATAACCATTTAGACAAGCAGCAACGAGGCCAGTGGTAACTCTGGGGGAGCTGCAGTGGATCACTGCTCAGATGGGGTTACTCTATGGACAAGACCAAAAATCAGTCATCAGTCGAAGACAAATCTTGCCACAAAATTAGCCATTTCTAAAAGAAATCCCTACCGCCCTGCCTCAAGCCAGGCGGTGGTCACCACAGACCAGAAGAAGAACGCTGCATATCCCCTTAAACGCACTACCCCCACAGTAAAATATGGAAGTGGCAGTGTTATGCTGTGAATAGCCGTTCTCAAGCAGGGACAGTGGAGCTTTCCCTGTTGACAGAACAACTATTGGTCGTGCAGGTTAGAAATCTAGCCTTTAAGAAGAAGTGGCACGTGGAGGAAGGTACTCTGATCAAATGAGGCCAAATCAGGGTAAGTGGGGGCAGTGTACCAAATAAAATACAATATTTGAAAGAAATGTTTGCCACTGCAACACTATAAAATATGTATCATTCCATTTTTTTTTTTTTTTTTTTTTTTTGCTGGGCCCAATTTATTGACAAAAAAAGTATTGTTGCCTAAAAGCAAAACTGAGCAGTTTACCAAACACTACCTGTTGATGTACTTCCACAGCTTCAAAGCGTCGTCCCTGTAGTAGAAGTTGGGGATGGACTCCAGTCCTCGTGCAGCGATGTCCTCAGGCAGACAGAGAGAGCCGTAGGTCATCTGAGACAGAGCTCTTCTCATCAGCTCCGTCAGCCCCTCCACGCCAAGTGAACTCTGTTAGTCATAAATCCCAACTTCACTTAAATCTGGTCAAATATGTCTAAATGTTGTTCATTATGTAATTCTTTATGTCTAAACAGAACTCCTTGCTGCCGAAATGGGATTGTGGTGATAGAACTGAATGCATGATAAATTGAAGCACCTCACTCAAAGCGCCGCCAGGTCCAAGAAGAGTTTCCCGGCCCACAATGTTTATGTGCAGAGTGTAACGGAAATGTGGGATCAGCAGCTGTAAAGATACCAAGAATGAATGTAAAATGACATCAAATTAAGTGGAGGATTGCCTCATCAGCTGTGCTATGGCAGCTGATACCTTGTAGAGGGGATGAATGGTAGGGAAGCAGCGGAGAGTAGCAACAGCAAAGACTTCTGCCAGATAGTGAGTGTTCATGAGGTGATGGACTGCCTGGTGTTCGATCTGGTCTGAACTTCTGATGAACAGCTTGGCCAGAAGCCAGTCCGTCTCCGAGTCACTTGGCAGAAAGATGGGGTTCTGCTCAGAGGGTTGTTGGTGCAGCTGGAATAAAAATGTCATTCCAGAAAAAAAAAAAAAAAAATTTAGTAGGACTTTTAAAAATAAAATGTTACCTAAAACCGATGTCAGACTAAACACATCTTAGCTGGTTGATCACTCTTGTCCCCACACATTTTTGTCATCAAAAAAATAACACGATTGCCAAAATGAGAAATGAAAACTGCGTTCTGTATACCCAAAATGAGCCAGCTATTCAATTCAATTCAATTTTATTTATATAGCACAATTCATGAAACATGTCATTTCAAGGCACTTTAGAAAGTCAAATAAATAATATTATACAAAAATGTCCTATATAAGGGAACCAGTTGATTGCTTCAAATCCCGACAAGCAGCATTCACTCCTGGAGAAGCGTAGAGCTACAGGGAGAGTCGTCTGCATTGCCCATGGCTTTGCAGCAATCCCTCATACTGAGCAAGCATGAAGTGACAGTGGAAAGAAAAACCATTCATTAGCGGGAAGGAAAAACTTCCAGTAGAACCAGGCTCAGTATGAACGGTCATCTGCCTCGACCGACTGGGGTTACAGAAGACAGAACAGAGACACAACAAGAGAGACAAAAAAGCACAGAAGCACACATCCAGTAATCTGTTCTACATTAGATGGTAATAGCCGGTGATCTGTCTTTGCTGTGCATTACCTGTATTGCAATTGGAATCAGTTTTTTCTTGGGGTTCTGGTAGAACAAGCACAAACCAGCAGTCGCATACAGAGGATTTCCATCCTTCACTCTGGCTGGGATTTCATCCATTATCCTCTGGTCACACAGGAATATATTGCCATTCTGTACACGACAACAAACTATAGTAGAATCAGACAAACCTTTGGAACAATGGATTAAATGCTGTGGAAATACATAACGATAAATGTGTCAACCAATGAATAGTCTTTAAAACCTCCATTTCCCTCTCCAGGCTGGTTCCAGTTTCCAGAAAAGGTTTAACCATCTCCTCCGTCACTGGAAAGTTTGACGGAAGTTTGGAGCAGCGCTTGATCACATTGGGGTTTGTTGCATTTAAAAATTGGAATCCAAAAAAGTCATCTTCCTTCCAGTGCTGGGAAACATACTCTGGAAGAATATCAGTAAAAAAATAGGTTACATAATATTACCTTATAGCAAAACAGCCCAAAAAAACAGTCATTGTAGTCCAAATTTTGGGCTCTTGATTTAATCTCACTTTAAAACCAAAGAAAAATCTTAACTAAACAGTACAACTCTAACACTCAGTATAAACAAAACTAACTTGTTTCCAACAGTCTCAACTACACGAGTGCAGAGCAATAACTCTTCTGTTGGTGCAATCACTTAGACACTTAGGAAATCATCCACACAAATAAAACAAAGACCAAAAACAAATACATCCAGTATAAGAGTAGAATTACCCATAATTTGATTTGAGAAAGTATTGTCACCTTTAATCTTGACACTAAATCAGCTGTTAGACAGCAGTGTGGAAGATTGGTAAACAGAGCCAACCTTAATATGGATTTCCCCACCAACCATATCGAGGGAGCAATGATGTTCAGCCTCTTTAGAACATGGCCTAAGAGCTGAAGCTCAAAAGTCCAAACACCACTGTTAAAGCTTCAGATTTTAGTGGTGTAAAAAAATCAGTTTTCTTTACCAAAATACATGGTTTGCATTGGTGTAAAAGATTCATTTATTTCATTGTTCAAAGGTATCAGTCAGGAGAGAGGTACAAAAAAGTGCAGCATTATATACATACACACCATGTAAACCAGTGTTTAGAGAATCTTTAGTGATTAATAAAATATGAAACACAAGTGGCACTACTAAAACTGAATGTTTCTCGAAAATGTGTATAAAAAAACTAAAATAGTTTAAAGAGGCTGCTGAAAAGGTGAAAGCAAGAATGCCTGTTTTTTAAGAAATTCCAACAAAACAATACCACTTGCACTAAAATTGGATGACCTACCTGATAGTGTCGTCTTTTTGGACCTGAAGATCTTTTTCATGTCATCAATGTCTTTCCATTTTTTTTGGGATCCTGCCACTCCTTTAAATGTCAGCTCAGAGGCACTAAAACAAACAGGCCCTTGAGTTAAACGGTGCACATATGTTAATTTAAATAAGGAGATTGTAAACAATCATGGAGTAAGTTTTGACTCACATCCTTCTTTTTGTGTGCTGAACCTCTTTTGATTTGGACAAAGAGTAGCGAATTTCTGCAGGGAGCTCAGATATTTCTTTAAAGTGACAGGAGTGTGGCAACTTTTCATCAGCAATCTCCCATCTGAGACCGAAAAAACGAGTTTAAAAGATTTGTTCAGATAAGCAGCTGAGACCAACTGTACCGGAAACTTACCGGTATGAACTCTTTTTAAGTTCAAGTTCTTTTTTTCGGTGCTCAATCAGCAGGGAATGTTCCTCCTCAAAAACCGTCATGGCTTCCAGGTTTTAAAAAAAACAAATGCATTATTGCCAATAGGAAACATTGTAACAAATAGCTGTTAAATATTGGCATTAGTTATCGATAAATTTTAAGGTAGCAGTGCTTATGTCTGTGCTTTCCCAGAATGTAGAGGTTCTTGGAATTCCTTCTTGGAATTTTAATGGAACCTACTGTTTAATTTCCTTAAGCATACAATGTTACCTAATAATACTCGCTCATTACTTTCCCCAAGCATTACTTACCTTGCAGAACTTAATTTTCCTGAAATTACAAGATCCTTGACGAGGTCCTGCTCTAGAAGTGTCAGAAAACGTACTGCTGACTTTCCCAAACTCACTGGTTACTTTGTAGAACTTTCATGAACCTTAAAGATTACTTTCTTAAAACCCAGTTCCTTTCCTGAACTGATGTGGCTTTCCTGAAACTTTCATGGAGCTTTCTAGAAACTTGGCTGTATTATAAAGCAACTTATAGGTCACTTTGTACTAAGTATTCAGTTCTAGGAAAGTACCTGATGTACCATGGATTAGCGCTATTTTAAATCATACACAATAAAATAAAATAGGGTTATCAGTATCATCAATTTCACCATTAACAAATCTAATTATCAATTGCTTCTTATTACAATTTTTTTTCCTTTTCTATTAAATTGTTAATTATTTGTTCATTTAAATTGTCTTCTTTTTTCAGATTAACTACTTAGCTCTCAAAGGATGGGGAGCTGGCGGACGTTTATAACCCAAAGAGCCATTTTTATTCTGAGTCCAGCTAACAAAATTCTTTTAGAGCAGCAAATGTTACCTGACTTTTTATTTTATTTATTTTATTTATTTTTTTTGGGGGGGGGGGGGGGGGACTTGTAATTTTTGACAAATATCTTCTACAGGAAATGTATTGTCGCTTTTTAACGACCCATTGAATTTTAGGTGTTAGCATAAATAAAAACTTTTTCAAAAAGAGGATAGAAGGATAGAAGCATTTTCTTCAAAGGGATATTTGTAGAAAATTGTGTAGTAAAGAAAAAGCACCAGCTTAGTAACAAGGCAACAGATCCAAAAAAAAATTAGCACTCTATCTATGTTGTTATTTAATTGATTTTCTATTGTAACTATATTTAAAAAACATTAATTGGCCCATCATGTTCAGCCAAAGTTATTAGGAGCCATGGTAGAAGGTCACACTTGCAGCTCTGGAGCAGCAGGTTGCAGACCCCTGGCCATGTCAGTCCAGTAATCTATGACCTTGAGTCTCACAGAATTAAATAATGTAAAAAAAAAAAGAAAAAAAAAAGAAAAAAACTGAACTGGGTGGCAGAAGCTTTGCTCTGTCTCGTTCATGGCTCACACGCTGGCAGAAAGCTCCAGTATCAAACCACTGTCTCTCTCAGGGCTATCTCTTTTTTAGTGCATGTGTTTGAGCTATAGGCCAAGCTTAGGCTTATGGTTCTATCAGCAACAGAGGGAGATATTTTAGTGAAATTTCCTCCATATTGGAATGGAAATCCCAGTATTTTTGAACTACGGGATGGCAGAAATAAAGCAGATGGAGCTGATCATTTGTTTCTCCAAACAATTATGTCGGGAACCAATGACAAATTGGAGTCACCCAGATGGCACATTCTTATGTTAGTTAAGCGGCCCAAAGAACCCACTTTGACACGTCTGTAGCTCATAAGCAAAAAAAAAAGCCTTATCTCGCAGAAAACCGTATAACGCTAGCCAAATCAGAAAATATACACACTGCAGCGGATAGCTGAAGTCACCTCATCTAATTCTGTCAAAGTGGGAGGCATGTCTATCCAAGGATTCCACGAAGTTTCAAGGAAAACAGTCGGCAATTTAAATTAAAATTTCCCAGAAAGTGTCTCGTAAGTTATGGAACGTAACCTCCCGGTTCCTGGAAAGCACGGACTCTAGTATATAGTGTGCTATAATTTATTATAGTGTGCATTTACAGCTTACCTTTTCCTCCCCTGAGCTCCACAAATTCCCCCCTGGAAATCCATCTATAACAGGGGAAAACAACGGCGTCTCCTTCCGGAGTCGTCACTTCTATCGTGGAGCAGTACCACTCGTCTTCTGGGAAGATGAAAAAGGGATCTTTCTCCACTTTGACCAGCAGAAGTTTCCCCAGAGAGGAGCCAGTATTGACAGTGTACATCCTTGTCTGAGAATTAATGAAAAAAAATTGTATTGTGTTAGAGTAGTGACATTTAAATATTACAATAATTGTGGAGAAAAATAGTATTTGACCCCCTGCCTATTTTGTAGCCTCTCATAAAGAAAGGAAGAGTTTCTTATATTCCTTTTTGAGTGGAGAGAACACATATGAACCCAGAAAGTGAGTAATGTACATGCCATTGACTGAAAAAATTGTATCTTAACCCTGAACAACAAGCCTAAAATTTTGACTTGCACAACATGGTCAATTATGAATGTGGTGCACTGATCAATCAATCATGAGCAGACTTCATATATGATCAATTCTGTCTCCAGAATCTCCAGTTTCTTCCGTTCCAAGTTCTCGAGTACAATGTGTGGATTTCCAAGCAAGATGATCCTACATGGTTTTAGAGAAAGACCGTCAAACTGCTAGAATAGCCCATTCATTCATCTGACTTGTATCAAATAGAAAATGAATGGGAAGAAACAAAGACCAGAGGGCAAAGACCGAATCCACAGAACATCAAGGATTTATAGCCCGTGTATGTAGAAGGATCGTCCAGAACCACATCCTGCACCGTGCATGTGATTAGTTTCTCCACACAGGAGAGATCCTTACGCGTTTATTACCAGAAAAGGCTTTTCAATGTGTAAGTGTAAAAGCAGGATCAATCACCAACATGAAAATAAAGGAAGACAGATGTGTTGCAACAACTAATGCACATTGTACGCAAACCTGAATAACCTGTTTGAAAACCTGAATAACCTGTTTGAAAAATCATAAACTGTGTTTGCCAGACTGCCACTTGCCTTCCCAGCTTTAAAGTCGATCCCAGAATTGTCCAGCTTTGCTCGCTCACTTTGCCCTTCTGCTCCAAACAAGATGATGTAGATGTTGTCTCTGGTCCCTGCGTGCTTCATGTCGCCAGTTGTCACTTTCAGCTTGTATTCAGCCATTGTTTCTTTTAGGAAACTGTCCAGAAGAGAAACAAAACCCTAACTTAAATGCGTTGACAAACATACGTTAAGTTCCTTCATCTGAGTGATACTTCTCCTCGCTGTCATGCTATATTAAAAAAAGCACTCCCATGAAACACCTACCTGTCTTGGTTACAGCAGCAAAAGCAGGACCTCTTTGTCTCCAGGCCTAATTCAAAACATGACTCAGTACTTTTGCCCTGGATACACCATGGAAGAATGTGAAGGGGGCGTGTCCTACCGGACAAGTAACACGTTTAGTAAGTTTTACCTGCTGGTAGCCAGACAGCTTCTACTGATTCACAGCTCTGTGTCGCTTCTCTCAAAGGCCACATTTGACAGTCAAGTCTGGCACGGTTTCTGTCCAAAGCCAGATTTATCACCTCCAAGTGTCTAAAGTCAATTCTGTGGTGACAAATATAGGAAGGGCGGCTTGCTTTACCGTCGTCACAGCGGAAATGTATTGTATATATTTTTTTGACCCATCTTGGATCTTCATCAAGGCAAAAGCTTGAACAGCACAGATCACACCCAAAAAAACAACTCCGAAGGGGAGTTATTTTTTTATATTAATATTGACTTTTACTATTTTTTTACTTTTAAGTCCATCGCGACAAACAAAACAAAAAAACAAACAGATTTTTTTACACAGAAATATTACCCTATGGCCATGTCATGTCCCACGCAATCCTGAGAAAAACTGCTAACTAGACAGTTAACAATCCAGAAAACTGATCACTGACACCCTCAGTGCTGAAAATTAGCAACAGAAGGTTTTTTGGTAAAGAAGCTGGCTGTTTAAAGAGATATATGTATAAAAATATACAATATTTACAGAACATGGTAGAAAAAGAAGAAACGTGGTAGAAAAAGGTGTGCAAGCTACTACTATTGGAAGCATTGCGAAACAAAGCCCATTAAACATTTTGAGAGCAATTTACAAAGCACAGACTGCAGGTGGGGTAAGTTTATCAGTAATGGGCTAGAAATTATGTGGTCTGAGCATGAAGTCACTCCTGAACAGCAGACAACAAAAGTGTCTTAGTTGGGCTAATGAGAAAAAGGAGTGCAGTGCTGCTCAGTACTCCAAAAACCTCTTTTCAGAGTAAAGTAAATTAAAACCAAGGTCCCAGAGTCTGAAGGAAGATGGAGAGATGTACAGAGTTCAAGTTGCATGAGGTCTGGTGTGAACTTCTCACGGTCTCTCATGTCAAATCACAGCAGCCAGTTAATTTTACCTTCTACAGAGAAGCTTTATCAAAGATTCTGATTTAATTTCCAGCAATACTTGACACCTGCTGAAACTGCAAAAAAAGGATCACCATCTGCTTTAACCATCATATCTCTGTGCTTGATTAGACATCAAACCGGGCTGGTCCAGTAGAGCCACAGAGCTATTGAGGCAGTAACTCTTCCAAAAGGAGCCGTAACCAAGCACTGACTGCATATACTGTACAGTGGGTGTGAATATGTTTCAGCTGGCCAACATGTTTGTGCTAAAAATCTTCTTAAGATTTTTGGAGAAACTGAATCTTGGGTTTTCATTAGGTGTTAGCCATTATCATTACCAGCTTTAAACAAGCATGAAACTCAAGGGATGAACCAGCGCTGTGATTTGAGTACCTGTTCTAAAACAGCATTGCTTCTGTATAGTTAAAAGTGTTTCTCAAAAGTTCTGTGTATAATCATGGGTCCTTCATGTCTTTAAAGCGGGTACATACTAAAACATGGTGAGTGTCTGTCTTCTGGTGGTGAAAAATTAGAATGAGGTAGGAGGATGGAGTTGTGTCAGTTAAGATCTCAGGAAGTCTGGTGAGTGTCAAAAAAAGAAATAAAAACATTAACAAGAAACATGCTTCAAACCCTGATAACCATCTAGGACAAAAAAACAACTTGACATACAGAGTGAGGCATGCACAGTGTGGAAGGGAATAATTTCTTCACAACCTAGTTTGTAAAAGAGATAAAGAGTTTGTGTTTTTTACTTTCTTCCACACAGTTTTGGCTGAGATCGGACATTTGTAGTTAACTTAAACAGAACACCCTATAAAAATCGAATTATGTGAACGTTACCTTGCAGGAGAAATTAGATAAGTATCATGATAGATAGAGATACCCATCCAACTCTTAAATAGGCTTAGGACATCAAGGTATGTTGCTAGTTTACCCAAAACCAGAAAAAGTATCAAATCAGACGGTGGCAAAAACATGGCAGATATAAATGCGATGATTTCACACCAGAGAGGAAATGATCATGCACATTTTGTAGATCAGATCATGTAAGGCTTAGAACTCTTATTAACCTAAAAAAAAAAAAGATTTAGTCAAGGTCATATCATGTAATAACACTTTGATTTAAATTTGGTTGATCTCAGCAACCAATTAGAAGAAGAAATCTTTGTTTGTCATTGCAATTGTACATTCAAATCAAATTTGTCTTCTGCATTTAACCCTTCCCTTAGGGAGCAGTGGGCAGCTTTCACAGAACTTAGGGACCCACAACCTTCTCAGAGTGCAACATTTCCTGGGCACATCTCCTCCGACCACCCCTGGGATGTGAACACCTCCCACCTGGTGAAGAAGGCCCCATCAACAGCTCTCCTTCTTCAGGAAACTGAAATGAACTGGACTTTCCACTAAGCTGTTAAAAAAAAGCCTTTACAGAGCTACAATAGAAAGCATTTTGTGTCTCTGCCTAACATTGTGGTATGGGAACTGCACGGTGCGGGAGAGGAAAGATTTGGCAAGGATGGTGAGGTCAACACAGGGGATTGTGGGATGCTGTCTACAAGATCTGGACATGGTTTATGCTGCACATGTCCAGAGAAGGGCCAGACGCATTGTCACAGATCCCACCCACCTGGACAAAGCACTGTTCGATCCCCTTCCATCAGGTAAACAGTTCCGAAACATTAAATCAAAAACTGTGGGCATGGATGTATCATCCAGGGAGCGTTCAGGTGATCAGTTCATGCAACAACAGTAATTTATGGTATTTGCAAAGGGACTGCTATCTGACTTTTTAAACACAGATATGAGTCTTATCAGACCCTAAAGACTATCTGTGTGCTTCCAGTTTCTCAGGAAGTGTGTTGGTCAGCGCAACTTTTTTCATATGTCTGCATGTTATATAAACTGTGTACCATCTGAGCCGTTGTCTGTCTTAAAGATTTTACTACAGTAACACATGCTGACAATAAAGATTCTTTAAAATAAAGTTATTTTACAATTGGTGCTGAACATCATTTTAAAAGTTCATGATTGGTCTCTGTCTTTTCCAGAAGAGCAGGTAGTATGTTGCAGCTTGTTATTCAAGATTTTAATTAGATAAAGATGTGAATGAAAGTGTTCATTGCTCTCACTGAACTAGCTATGGCATTAGGATGGCTGAACTGAATCCGCTCCTGATAATCTAATACCTCTGTAGCAGAGGCAAAAAAAGTAATAAATTATTAAAGGCGAGGCAAGTTGGTCCTGTGCCATACTAAGTAGGGAAGCCAAGAAGTCGGATGTATTGTTTTACGACTTAAAATAATGTGTTTTACAAACAAACAGTACCTTAAGAATAAAAATATTTTTTTACTGGAATACTCATAAATATCCAATACAGATGAAAAACTACAGAGAGATCAGATTCCAACATATCAAACCCTTAATACAGGTTGTCTATATCTTTGTATATTTGTAGGAATAATATTTCCCTGAATTATTTAGTTGTGTTCTACTTCAGGGCCAGTGGAGGCCCTTTGCTGCTCAGGGGCCCCTGCTGTCCTTCGGACCCAAAACAAATTGATTTCATCAAAGACAACCTAAGTTGCCAAATGCACCATTGGCACACAAACTCAGGAAAACCTTCAAATTTGTTAACAGAATTCCATTTAAAGCGAACTGAATAAATCCCACGGATTTTGTCTGAGCTTGTCAAACCATTGCAGGCACAATTTAACCTTTTGCAAATAGAACAACAACTTTTAACCCCTGTGAATGCAAGCTTGCCCTTCCTCCCCAAAAGGAACTGAAAAATAGTATTTTTAAAACATTTGTAATGCAATATAGGGCATTATAGAATTGTGACGTTTATAGGGCACCCTTAATAATAATAAATGTGTACACTAAAACCTTATAATAATTTATACAACTTTTCACCAATTTGATTATATTGCCATTGATGAACACACCAGCTCCTAATGCACCATAGTATACTGGTGCAGGCCACTTATTTGATATGCAAAGATCCCACTATGTCATCTGAAATGTCAACCGTGTCTTCACTTGACTGTTTAGTATGCTGCAGTCAAAGGGGGACAGCCTTACTTATTTGAAGTAAGTGGCTGGTGACTATAAAATGACTCATCCCATCCAAAAAAAATATATAAAAAAATAAAAAATAAAAAAACACAGAAGCATCTGGAGGCACTTTTTTGATGAGTAAAATCCTAAAGCAAAGTGTAATATTTGCTGCCAAAACCATTTTTATTCAAGGAAGGAGTCAAACCCCTATTTTAAAAGGAATCAAAACATGTCAAATTAAATTATATTTCAGAATAATTGAGACTCAGAAATACAACCAACAGAATATGTAGCATACCAGTGGGATGATTATGTTTGAATGATTCTGACCCAAATCTTACTCTATCATTCCTCCCAGTATTGATTATCTGACTTACCCCATGCTGAATTCATAAAAAAAATAAAGGTAAGAAAAAAAAATGGATGCACATTTGTCTCCAAGTATAAAGCCATAAATTATTTCCCTAGTGCATTTCTTGTGAGTTAAATAAGTTGCTGCTCACTGGTCAATAATTATTAAACTTTTAAAAATTATTTTTCAAATCATGTAACCATTTTTCTCTTTTAAAAAAAATACGACTTTCAAAATTCCGTCAATTTATTTACTTTAGGAATATTTCAATCCCAGTTTTAAAGCAAAAATAATTTGCGTTTGGAGAAAAGTGAAAAGGATGGCCCACAAAGGAACTTTTACTTAAGGCCTCATGGAACTTTGCACGGCTCTGCCGAATGTGTCAAAATGAAGCTTTCGTCGTTTCATTTCAGTTTTCTTGTGTTGAGGTCTCAGAGATGGATTTAACGAGATGCGGCTCATGCTCGGTTCCTCGGGTTTCTGAGAGAGTGAGCCCTCTGAATCTGAACCACATCTTTGATGCCGAACGCAGCCGAGCGCCATCCCAAACATGGCCTATTTAAAGATCTGCGTGCCTGCCGGGTTTACAGAGCAGCTATAACGCCCCCGTCGCTGCCAGAATAAACGCTCTAATAGAAGAAGACATGAATTAGAGCTGCAAAAAATGTTGTTCAGGTTCGGCGTCATTCTGACTCCGGAGTCCTCGGACGTGGAGGTTTTGGTTCTGGGTTCGCGTGAGGAAATGGGCCACTGGGACCCGAACGGGGCGGTTCGGATGAAGGCTTCTCAGAAGCTGCCGTCACCTGATGAACCGTGTCTGTGGACCGGCGAAGTGGAGCTGGCCGAGCCGTTCACAGACACGCTGTGGTTCAAGTTTGTGAAAAGGGCCAGAGGCACCTTTATCTGGGAAGGTGAGCAATGCGTCTCGTAGATGCAACCCGCCAAGACGGAAATCGTTGAATAAAATGTCATATTTTCTTAACATGGAGAGAACATAATGTTACTCCGCCATGTCTGGTGCCTGTGGTGTAATACACCCTCACTGCCACGTGATGGCGGCAAAGTCACTTGGATAGTTTCAAAATCTTTTCTATAACAGTGCATACAAATGTCGCAAATTATCTTTTCCCCATCAAAGCCATAAAACATTTCTAAATGGTATTAGAAAGATTGTTAGTCTTAAATAAGAATAGCCATTAATTTATTTAGTTTCATTGGCCTGTATTGTTATGTATCTACATTGTCAAACTACCTGAAACTAAATTGAAAGTTTCACGTTTGTTGAATTTTTTTGCTTCACGAGAATCAGTTAGCAGCAAAACGAGAAGCACTCCAAGCATACCAAGTTAAAACACGAAATTAGACTCCCCGTCGTTTTTAGTAGAATAAACGTCATCGTATGAGCTGTTGCATTTCACAAATAACAATCTAGGTGTCTGTAAATACCACAGAAGAAAAAAATCCCATCCAGTTGATTGACTTTAAAAGGGGATTTATAGACTGACCTGTAATAAGCAGAGAGGCACTACTCGAACAGCAAGAGATTGGAATCATGGCCAATTACTTTCTTAATGAATCAACTCAAACGGTTTTCAGGTGAAATACCAAATACTAATACTGCTGTTCCATTTTTTGTATAATTTTGTTGAATTTCAATGGTACGGGAAGACAAGATGCCATAGAAGGAGAGAGAAAAAAAGCTTCAGCATCAGTGTTACCTATTTCATTTTGCAACCACAGACTTTTTTGAACATGTTAAATAATAATTATGTTGTCTTTGCATGTGCATGCTAGCTCTCACACACTAAGTATACCTCACCGCTGCTACGGAACCATATCTGACTCAAAAAGTGCAACAATTACATAATAATATTACCTAATTGCGTAATCACATGTCGGTGCTTCACTCACCTCAGGATGCTAGATGCTTGAAAGGGCAAGTTAGAAATGATTTTAACACTTTCTGATTAATTTGGGGACGCTAACAGAGAATTGAAATGTAACTTCCTGTCAGTTTGTCCTTTAACATGAAAAAAAATGCTGGTTGTGTTTGTCAACAGGTAGCGGTCCGCATCATGACAGGTATTGCTCATATGACGAGAGGAACGTGGTGGATGGGGTGTACTGCCACCCGATTGGTCACTGGATAGAAGAAACAGGACACACCGATGAGATGAAACACACCACTAACTTCTACTTTAAGGTTGCGGGTCAGAAGGCCATACATTTCTCCAGGTAACAGTATGGTGTGGGTGATTCTTTTAATTTGTCAGCTTCATTAAATTGATTTAAACAATTAGCTGCAGCATTCATATCTTGAGTTTTAACGAAACTAAAAGACCATTAAGCGCTGATGTTATCTTGAGAGAATATTACATCTTAGCGTGTAAGTTGATTATAAATTCTCTGAAATACTGACGTATTTCTTGAATGAAGATTTCTTTTGTCATTTTCAGTTATTTACTCGTTATATTCATCTTTAAGCTCCCAAAACGGCAACGCAAACACAAAGTAGCTTTTCTGCTTAAAAAAAGTAAATTGTGCCAGGGGCCAGAATGGCTTCGTTTCAGTTTACAGTATAAAAACAGGAGGCATGGGAAAAGAGAAAGATATGACAAGAGGCAGCATATGCTACAGACATGGAGCTGCCTTATTATGTAGACACTATTGTTATGTGTGCCTTAAACATTTGGCCTCTAGAAACCCTAAACAGTGACTGTTTCTTGAACAGCCTGGAGGATTGCATCAGGCCGGTCTATTCACTTAACCCCACTTCTGTACATAATCAGTCTTTCCTCAAAGAAAGGTTTTGCATAAAGATATTGCATATTCTGCCAGCTGGTTGGATTTATTCTGTCAAAAAAATTATTCTTCTGTACTTTATGACACAACAACCGTCTATTCTTGATGAGAGATGCAGGGGAAAAAATCCAATTTTTGTTGCCAGTTTTTCCTGCACACTGCATACTCTCACCTTGAATAGTTGAGGGGAAGTTGAGCTCTGCTCAAGGTTTACTTTCAGAGAGACCTCCACCATGGATACTCCACAAAAATCCGGGTCTGTTTGAATGCAACGCTATTTACAACTGCTTTTAAAGGATTGACCATGTTTGTTTGCCTCTAAATTTCAGTGTTTGCTGATATAAAGTATTCATACCCTGTGGACCTTTTCAGATTTTCACCCCTTGCAAGCACAGACCTCTCTGTTAACTTGACATAGTTTGATCAACACAAACTAGAAAATAACTGTGAAGTGAAAGGAAAATTATACGTGGCTTTGATATTATTTTATTTTACAAATTAAAATCCAAAGTGCTCTGTGCATTTGCATGCAGCACATTTTCTCTCATACCGATGCCCTCATGTGGAAGGTTTTTCTTCTGCAGAAGATGATTTTCTTCAGCTGGTCATGTTCTGCAAAACACTTTAGACTGGGGAAAGGGTCACCTTCCAGTATGACAAAAACATTTAACATATAAATAGAATTCCAATGGATGGCTTAGATCAAAGTATATTCATGTGTTAGAATAGCCTAATCAGAGTCTAGATATAAAAAAGAATCACAAAGAAAAACAAAATCATGCTCTTCAGCCGATCTGACTCAGCTTGAGCTATTTTGCCAAAAAAGGGCAAAATTCACAGTTTCTAGGTTGGCAGAATTAAAATGCACACCACGTTGTCTTCCTTCCCCTTTACAGTGATGCTCTATTTTGTGTTGGCTAAATTCCCAACAAAAACCACTGACATTAAGAGTTGTAATGGGACAAAATGCAAGAAGGGTGAAGGGCTGTGGATACGTTTGTGAGGCACTTAAATCAAATCACATTCAGTGCATTTATATTGCTGCAATTCGCAACACATGTAATCTCCAGGCACTTTGCAAAGTCAAAGCATTTGAGTCATAAAGACAGATTGGTCAAAAGGTTTTCTGTCTCACGAAGCCCAGCAGATTGCACCGAGTCGTTGACTTGCAGCATTCACTCATACCGAGTAAGCATGCATGTAGCGACAGTGGGAAGGAAAACTCTCAGTTAACAGGAAGAAACCTCCAGCAGAACCAGGCTCATTACACAAAAGTAACACAGGAGCACTTTGTGTCTGAGAGAAGGTAAAATCAAAAATGGCAGGACTAGCTCCTTTACTGGCTTCATCTAGGAGAGAAGCACAGCTAAACAGATAGAATCAGTCAGTTTTCAAGTTAATAGGATGAAAATTAGCACTTATGGTTTGTTGCAGTAAAATTTCAGCCAGTGGCTTTATCTAGGAGAGAGACAGGGTTAAACACTGAATGACAGGGTCATGCATGTCAGCTATAGAAGGAGAACATGAAGTTGCTGGCAGCAATAGCTCAGCCAATGTGCCCCTTCAAGACACTGTCACAGCTAAACAGAACACCAGGCCAGATGTAGCTAATATCAAGAGAAAAAACAGAGAAAGAATAAAGTTAAAGGTTGAAATATCAGCAAATATTGCAAAATCGGAGATCAGTTGGAGCATGCAGTAGTAGAAGAAAGGATATGTAGAGTGGAAAAGTGGTCATTAGGTCCTCCTGCAGCCCAAGCCTATGCTCTGTTTGGAGCACATGGAGCAATCAGATCTCTGAAGTATGCTCGAGATTGATTATTAAGGGATTTATATGTGAGAAGGAGAATTTAAAATTCATTTTTCTTTTTTTTTAAATTAGTGAATTTTTACAGTAATAAATGTTAAGAGTCAAGCTGCAGCTCTGCTACCCCTCAAAGCCTTTGTTTTACTGAACAAAAAATACATAAAAGTAAAAACCTTTACTCTGGTATGAAACAATAGCGATTAGTATACTTTTATTCTTTAATTAAATAATTTCAAGTGAAACTAGATATAGTTATTGGCTGTCAAATAGTGACTGCCCTGCGGTCCATCATCTTTTCTAAGTTTAGAAAAAAAAAACCAGTTCACCGTCACTGTTTGATTTTTTTCCCCTGCCTTGCATACGGCTTTAAGAAAACATGAACTTCGGCTGACTCCTGAAGCATTAGCTGGAGCGACGGACAGTAAATATCATGTTCTGAACAACAAGTGGACCTGCCGTTAGCTTTGATTTAAAAAAAGCAAAACATAGAAGGAACTACTCTGTATGATCCTATTTGAGTGAAATCTGCATCTTAGGCCAGTGTGAGCCAAATCACCCCTGCATGTCGATTTTTTTTGCAGGGCACAGAGTCAGCGCCACGCTACGGCAGGCACAACAGAAATGAGCCACAGATCCCTGAAGTTGGGAGCGCTTTGCTTGCATAAGAATGAGCTGCCCGGGCTCATGCCATTGGGTTTTAATTTGTGCCTAAAAGACCTTACAAGGCTTATGTCAAGGGCTGGTGTTCAGGAGGAAGCGCGGTGAATTTGTAACTCACCTATTAATAGCTTTCTAATTTAGTCTCTCCAACTTTGCAGTCACATAGCCCCAATTATCACACACACACACTCATCAATACATTCAAAGGGACTTTCTCATTTTATAACTAACCTGTCATGCTCATGATTAGATAAAAAAAAGGGAGACCTAATGATTGTGTAGACTTTAGCTTCTTTTTATTCGTGGCAGCAAAACAAAAGGTTAAAAGATATGTTGTTTTGTCTGATATTTTTTATTTTTTTTTAAAGAATAAACCTGAAAAACATCAGATAATGCGACACGACCATGCAGAGACCAGGGCGCTACAGCGGGACATCAGAAGTTAAAAGTGTCAGTCGTGTCTTTCATGTGTCACCTTCTCTACTTGCTGACTTGGTGCATACTAATGGTCACTGAGCAGAGTCTGTCTCCAGCTATAGTTGCCAGAGCAAAAATAGAAGGAGGAGAGGTCAACAAAACATCAGGGCCTTGATGGAGAAAGGCAGAACGACGAGAAGCGGAACATAAAGGCTGAGCCTTCTGCTCATTAGCCGCTTGAATTGCCAAAGTCAGCTTTCTTTTAATTTGTTAGCTGTGAGGTCTAGCTGAAGTCAGATTTGCTCACAGAATCCCTAAAGATCTTTGGTCTGACCGTTAGATTTCTGTATCCTCACTTTTCAAGCGTTAGAATCGAATTATCACTCGTCTCAGTAAATCATTGCCGTCACACTACATATGATCTAATACATGTAAAGTGATCTTGGTCCCTTTAAGAACGCCTTCTTAAATGTAGCATTGTCTTGCTTATAGAAACTCTAGAAAGAAGTATTTATATATTTTCATGTTATTCATTGTTTGAGACTCAAAAGGAAATATAAATCTGTCCCTGCCTGCTGATCCTAGAGTGCTGACGCGTGTCTGGCTGGGAAGTTGCCCACGGCAGCTGGAGCACGTGACCATAAAGATGAAGCACGAACTGGGCATCACCGCCGTGATGAACTTCCAGACGGAGTGGGATGTAGCAAACAACTCTGGTGGATGCAGGCGTAACCCCGGGGAGGCCATGACCCCTGAGACCATGGCTAATTTGTACAAAGACTGCGGCATTGTGTACGTGTGGCTACCGACACCGGACATGAGCACGGAGGGTAAGGAGAGGCTTTGTGGGCTTACATTTCGGTTATGATGATATCTCAGTGAAAAAAGCTCCTCTTTTGAACACACAATGCTACAAAATGCAAATAACAGAATTCAATATTTTCCTTCGGTCAGTAATAGAGCACTTTTCATACACAACCAATGTTTTACTGGTTGTGTATGAAAAGTGTTTTATATAACATAAAAACAGGAGCCAATGAAAAACAAAAAAAAAAGAACTGAACTAAACAAGCTAAACATAATGTACATAGGTGGAAGTCTGATAAGGGGGATGAATAAAAAAATAAAAACTAATAAACAGTTAATTAATCACAAAAAGTAGTATTTGTGCCATTACTATTATCAAAGAATGCTTTAAGGTGTTATATCATGCTTTTTTTCACATATATATGACATATAACATTGCTAAAAACTCAAAAAGTTTATGTTGCATTATAGGCCTCTTATTAACAAGCAACAACATTGCAAACTGCCCTTTTGAAAAGAAAGCGTTATCCCGTTCTTACTTAACACTAGAATTTGGCTATGTGCCCATTGAAGAGTAATACGTTAACATTTGGATTACGCCACGAGAGTATGTATTAGAGTTTTAATTAGAGCTAGTGTACAGCATTTGGTCCATGTTTTTTTTTTTTTTTTTAATTTGGATCCATTAAGGGAAAATAAAAAATCATCCATGTTTTCATTTTTGAACAGAAAGATGTTTGCAGCTATTAAGGTTATTTTATTTTAATATTGTTTCCCACGTCAGTTTACTTCAAACAGAAGTAGCTCTCAAACATTCTTTTTGAGTTCAGCTCATCCTGCATCTGATGCCTCTTACAAAACTTTGTTCCTTACATTCTAACATATAGGAAAAAAGTAAATCTATATATATATATACATATACATATATACATATATATATATATATATATATATATATATATATATATATATATATATATATATATATATATATTTATTTTTTATTTTTTTTATTTTACAGTAAATCACAATTTTGCTACATAAAAACTAAGCTCTTAAAGAGGATCATATGAAACAACATGTAGGCCAAGGAATGTTTTTTAGCAGGTTTTCATTATTTGGGGAAATGTCAACTTGTGTAAAATTACAGTTGACATTTAATACTTAAATATCCATCTCAAACAATTTTGCCTTGCTCAAAATCTGCATTTTAATTTAAAAGCTACATAATAATAGGAACGACACTCGTGTAAAATGGATTATTGCTCGGTAAAAGCAGAGAAGGAGGAAAACAAAACCAACGAGTCTGTGCCAGAATATAGAACTGCAATGGACAGAATCTGTCTTACAGATGAGACCCACATTCTCTCCACATTGGATGCTCCAATCGTTCACAATCTAAAAATCATATCACCACTTTCATCACAAACAAAACATAATAAGACAGGGGCTCCATCCGAATACACATAATAATAGCTTCTAGTTCCTGTTCCTTGACCTTTCATGGGGTCAACAGTAAGAATCCTATGGGGGGAGGAAAGGAGCGTCGGACTGCGGTGCTGAATTCTGTCATTACGTGACGGAAAACGCACATGAATGATACGACTCAAATCTGGGCCTGCAGCGTGCACGCTCTCTTCTCTCCAGACACTTTTGTTGATTTCCATGAGGGGGCTGTGCTGATGATGTCACGCAAAGGATTGTGGGATACCTTAAGTCTTCTTAGCACCGGTAAGGGAGGTCACAGGGTTTCTAGGCAAAGCTAGCTGCGGGAGGAAGCACAGAAGCTTCTTTTACTACCTCCTTCCGTACTGACTACACTATTCGGACAGCACTGATCATGGAGACGGCTGATGCACTTCCGCTTTGGCTAAAGAGTCCTTACTCTATAAGGGTATTCAGATTGAGCCAATATCTTTCATAGAACTTGATGAATGCAAGAAATAATCCTCAATGATAAATGTTTTTAATTTCCTTTTTTCAACTATTCCTTCGGCTATAATGCTAGGCATCAAAAACTCAGCACAGCACAATTAGGGTTTGTATTTGTCTCTTAAATGTCATGTTTAAAATAAAACTATAAGTTACTCTAAGGTAAATGAAAATAGGTTAAAATCCCAAGTAATCTATAACAGTCAATACAGTCATGACTCCTAAATTTCTACATTTCTTGCTAATGTGCACTTATTGTTTATGATAAATGAGGACTCTAAATATATATGGGCGACCCTCAAAGCAAACTGCCCAAAGTTGTCTTCACCTTATTTAGTTATTTATACTGTTATATGTTTAACTTTTTTTCTTTTATGAAAAAAGGCTAAGAAGGCATCAAGTTCACAGCTTGTGAAAAAGCATTGCGACTACTGAAGAATTATGACGTTTCAAAGACATCCTTTAATGTGGAATATGTATATTTTACTCAGCAACAATTAGCGACACTAGTTATGTTAATGTGGATCGGACAGCACGACTAATTCACGGTGTCCGTTTGTCTTCCTCTGAAGGTCGGATCAGGATGCTTCCCCAGGCTGTATTCCTGCTCCACGGCCTCCTGGAAAATGGCCACACCGTGTATGTTCACTGTAACGCCGGAGTCGGCAGGTCCACGGCGGCTGTATGCGGCTTTCTCATGTATCTCCTCGGCTGGAGCCTCAGGAAGGTGCAGTACTTTGTCACCGCAAGGAGGCCGGCGGTCTACATAGACGAGGAAGCTTTAGTCCAAGCTCAGCCAGACTTCTTCCAGAAGTTTGGCCGCCTCCGATCATCGATCTCTTACCCAGAAACATGACAGCCGAGTGCATGTCCTAAATCGGGAAGCTGGATGTACGATACACCATATCTCATTCCGGTAAAATGGGCTAGAAGGTGAAAATAACATGTAGCAAATATAAAAACTGCTCTACTAAAATCTAATGTATGCAAATGACCCACTTCACTTGAGTGGCTTTCAAAATGTGGTTGATTTCTGAGTCTTTAGAGAGAGTCCCGCAGGCTGCCAGAAGGGATGTTGCAAGCAATTAATCTTACTGTGTTAGCTTTTAACTTTGAACACTTGCCCCACACACAGTCGCAAAGTATGGATCTTGTTACTAATTTTCAGCATATGCCATCAGGGGGTGGTTTAGAAAGACCTTTGCTTTTGGCCCTTTTGCTTGTAATCAATAAATAGAGTTGACATTTGGAAAAGGCGTTAAAGCGAAATGAATAAAAGCAACATGCAGACAGTCTAATGCTAAAAAGTTGGCATGAAGACATAAGATTTTTTTTAGTTGCAAAAATTAAAATATAGAAAAATATACATTGTGTTCTAATGTTTGTGTTCCCTGAATTTCCTCTAACATACTGTTCTTCAGTTGATAATGACTCTAATGGTGTATTGTTTTAGGAAATGTGTCTTTTGACTTCAGAAGGAAGAAAAAGTTGCTTTCTTTTGTTTTTGCAGAATAGGATTGATATACCATATGGCAATGGTACTCCTCCTTGCCAGAGACACAGATATATCCTCAAATCTAATAAATCAAAAAGGACTTTACCTCCCTCTCAGCGGTATTTGCCTCCAAGACATCAAGGAGTACAGCTGTCTCTAAAAGTGCTTATTTGGAGCATTCGCTCCTTCATGTGTCTGTCAGAATCCATCTTCTGAATAACAACAACATAATTTCCAGGTCATATTGATACACATATAAGCCGTTAAGACAGAATGCTTTTTGAACACTTCAAACTATGACTCGACTTTTTGTGAGACAGAATGGTTTTATCTATCTCTGATTAGAAAAATGTCAGTCACTTTGAAGACTAAAAAAACTGTTTGCTGAAGCAAAAAATCTTTATCATTACTTTTCAGCAACTTCCTGAGCTAGATGTCATCTGGGATGTGTGGGTGGATAGAGCCACGCTCCTATACTACTGAAGTGAAGGAGCCAAGTTTACTTCCAAAGCATTCAAAGTATGCTTTTGTGGATTCATTTTATTTTAAGGCACAAGGCTCATTTCAGTTAATTAGGGACGTATATATATATATATATATATATATATATATATATATATATAGATATATAGATATATAGATATATATATATATATAGATATATAGATATATATAGATAGATAGATAGATAGATAGATAGATAGATAGATAGATAGATAGATAGATAGATAGATAGATAGATAGATAGATAGATAGATAGATAGATAGATAGATAGATAGATTGTAATAATGCCATTTAGCAAACAAATAATTTTCGTAATCCTTGGCCTACAATAGAATGGGTTTAGTCTAATTTAATGTCAACAGTGAGAAAAATGCTTGTCTTTTTGGAAAGTATTTGGTTTCAACTGTATATATTGTGATGAGGCTACGGGTTTCATTGTACTTGATATCCAGGGTTTCTAAAATGACTCGATCTTGCTGCCTTCCGTTCAAAGACAAGCATTTGAAAGGGGCCACAAATTTTACTAGAATCACTGACCCTCTCAACAATAAAGCTTCCAGACAGAAGACACAAAACCAGCGTCAATTCAATTAACAATATGTTAGTAAATGTATGTGGTAAACAGACTCCTTGCACGCTTTATAGGGGAAGCCTATAAAACCGAAGGTGTATTCTTGGATGTTTTATGACAGAGCTAACCAACTCCAGTCCTCCTGTGTCCTGCAAATTTTACAGTTGTCCCTGCTCTAGTACAGCTGAATTACCTCCTCAGGACGTCATCAGGTTCTGCAGAACAATCATTCATTTGATTCAGCCGTGTTTAACCAGGGAAATGTGTACTGTTCCCTCACATTACGAGTGGGCCACCCCTGGTTTATGATTGCTGAGTCTCGGATGATGTTCCAACTTTGCACCAAAATCACTCCTAGAAGACAACCCCCCCCCCCTCCCCCAAGAAAAAGGAAAAAAACAACTGAAGTAAATCTCAGTTTCCAAGCCACATTAAGAGGTAACAGTTATTGATGTTATGAATTGTTTGATTCCATTTAAAAGTCTGAATCCTTTTCCAGCCAGAGATAATTAATTTGTTTCTTTTATTTCTTTTGTACTGCATGTTGTTGCACTTGTAAGCACTGTTGCCTCACAACAAGATGGTGCTTGGTTTAGATCCGTCTGAGCGTTACTCTGTGCAGTTTGCAAGATCCTCTCGCACACGTGTGGGTTTTCTGAGGGTGCCCCTGGTTCTGCCTATTTTGTCCAGAAACATGCATGTTTGGTCATCTGGCCATTGTAAATTATCCTTTTAAACGAGTGTGTGCATATATGGTTGTCTGTTCTGTGTGCCACTGTGTGGCCCAGTGAAGGACTGGTGACCTGCCAACGGCCTACCCCACTTCTCACCCAATGACAACTAGAGAAGGGCACCAGGGACCCTGTTAGGAGAGAGCAAGTATTTAAAAAAAATGTATGGGTCAGTTTATTCAGGATGTATGATTTGTTTTTTTGTTGTTTTTTTTGACACAGACCTCAATTAATTTGTTATACATTTTTAGCATAGAGCATCTTTAGTGAAGATGTTACACTGCTGAAGGATATCACACTGCATAATAGTGTACTATTTTTAACAGTTTCTGGGTCCAGGTTTTTATTTGCCTGTTCAATTGTCTCAGTAAATAAAACGACAATCCAAAAGAAAGATCATTTTGTCTTTTGACTTAGCGTCCAGCCTTCTTGGCAGATGCTGAAGCTGAAGCAGATAATTGCATCTGATCCTCCAGAACCAATAGTGACAACACTGACGGCCATGCATGTCTCAGCGAATACTAACAGCAGCATTTTCCTTCTAACTTTGGTTGCTTTGTCAGAGTTTATTAAAAAAGAATGAAGACAAAGATTTGATTGAGGAAGGGAGGGGGGGGGGTCAAACAAGTTAATCAAATCAAAGGTATCTAGGAATCAGGATGACCCTGTGATGTAAGGGAGTAAACCTTTAACATCTAATTAACATAAAACAAATTGAAAGGTGTTACTCAATGTATTGAGTAACAGTGGGGGGATTATGCAAACATCCTAAATGCTGATCCGACAGGCAACTGAACTTTGTTATTTGCAGTGTGAGTGATTCCCAACCGCTGCAATAGGCAGCGCCCCACTGATAATCAATAAAATACGGTCTTTGTCCCTGGAGGACCGGGCTAATGAACGCAGCCTTAACATTTCTCATACTAACAATGAACACAGGCTGAAAACTATTTGTTTGTTGCAATACACAAACGACGCACTGAATTAATTTTCTGTGCAGCAGGTGATATTTCCCTATTTGTTTGTTAAGATAGGGAGAAGCTTAATTGTATTCATGATAAATGTAGGTGAGATTCATATGCGCCGGCGTTTCTACTTTTGTTCGGTTCAAAATCAGTAATTCAGAGAAGACGCTTGTTCTCTTTTGAACAAATGATATCAATTTACAAAAGATACTGTAATCACCGCTCTCGTGTGGATCCGCACCCTATATCAGTGAACAAAAATAGCAAGGCTTAACCACTCAATACAGGTCCAAATGAAGTTTTTCGTATAGAATATTTAACAACCAAATTGATGAGCTTCAAATATTCTGAAATTTTCTTTTAGCGCTCAGGCTTTGAGTCGGGGAGTCCACACCAGATTTCTCTTAATGACACCTGGTGTCAGGTTTATTCCCTTCAGACAAATGGCGGTATTTAAAATTCATGACTGGGTGGCTAGACAGTTGCTTAGTTGGAATTTAAAAAAGCTTTGGCTGATAAATGTAGCCTTGCATATGAGTTTCAACAAGACTAATCTCTGTCACACACAGATTGTTTATACTCTCATTACATGCGGCTGTAACTACTGGCACCAGATTGTTGTTCACTGTCGCAGGGCTGCAAATACATTTTTTTTTTAATTTCAACACACAACTTTAGGCGATACAAATGAGTATCTGTAGTTGTTATTATTGCCTTCGTTTATGATGGTTGAGTACCTCGCTTAATCTCCGCACATCACTTTTCATCACATGGAAGGAAGGAGAGAGAGCAGGATGAGAAATGGATGAAGTCAGTCATTTGCTACGACAAGTTCACGCGATGTCTAATCCCGGCGTGACTCTGCCGACTGGCTGCCTGTAAAATCCATTCTTGCTGTCAGTGCCCCTGTTGTCTCTATCCTCTGCATGTCCATTGCCATTGATCAGTGTCAGCAGGACAGGTTTTGATGGGGAAACAAAGCCGGCGTGCCACGCTGAACGAGAAAAACACTGGCGCGCGATGATGTGTTTTTTCTATAGAAACACTCATGAATTGGAAAACAGTTTGGATGTTAAAGTTGACAAAGACTGACATCTCATTATTTATTTCAAATATTCTGTGCATTTTATTTACATTTGTTGAGAGAGACAACTCTTTGTAGTTCTATCTGTTCTACCTGTGGAATTCAATCTGGATTCTAAATTGTACCTTTTTTCTGTGTTTCCAGAACATAAGATGTTAAAGACTTTTAGTCGCAGTATTGGTAGCTATGATCTGTTAATAGCGTAACATTAGCTGAGATCTGCATACACTAATTAATTTACATTCAATTGAATAAAAAAAAGCATTTAAGTATTTTCACATGAACGCCATTAGGAAATGTCCTTGATGTCATTACTCATATAACTCTTGTCCTAACAAAAAATCAGCGCTTTGACTTATTAAACCTAGAGCAAGATAGCCAAGATTTGCTAGCTTAATTTGGATATCAAAATTTTTATTTGCTCTTGCTAATTTGGTTACTTTTCCTCTATTTTTGTTAATGATCTAGCAAACAAATTTTGGATTTTGGATTTGCAAATTTCTCTGAGCTGAAGCAGTTAAAGCCACAGAACGTGGTGTAAAGATAACAAACGGTAGCTAGTAGCTTGCAAACTCAAGCTTTCCCAAAACCCGCTCTGAATAATAAAATGCATTATTTCAATTCCATAAGGCTGTTTTCTACAAAGACAAATGAACATATATCATAATTAAATTATCAGTGCATGCATCTTATCTAGTTTGTTACTTCCAAATTATTGTTCATGATAATAAAATAAAATCACATTTATTTTTGCTAAACATGACTTCAAATAATTGAGAGGGTTCAAGTTTTGTCTTTGTTTAAAAGAATGGATCACATCTGCTTGTTTGCTGGGTTTCAATCAAACTAAAAGGGTTTGAATTATAACATAAATTTAAATGGGCACCATGTAAACTCCCTTTGGTCTCAATGATTTATTATCCAAGCTTCTCTTGTAAAAGGATGAAACATGGAACTCATCTATCCTCATCCAATATGCTGAAATTATGCCAAATTATTGTTGTTTTTTTTTCATCTGGAGCTAATCAGGCTCTTTTTTTTACATGTATCTGATTTTCTGAAGTGCAAAAAGCATGTTTGACAGTTTGACAAATCAATCACTTTGTTGTTTTCACTCCTGATATCAAACCTGATAGGTTTTTCAGTTTACTTTCATGACAATATGCAACAAAACAGAGCTGTTTGTGGTTCTTTTGAGCACGAAACAGTATAATAAACTAAACAAGCCCGTAGAAGTATACATTGCTCCGTGAAAGAGTCTTTTTCCTCATGTAATTAAGGTAGCCAGGCCTCCGAGAAAGAGAATAGATGTTGTGTGGCCATGCATGATAAGTGGGACTGCCTACTGGTTTGTTTCCCTCCTGCCTGATTCAGTGATGCCAGGTGCCAAAGCTGACAGCTCAGTAAACACAGTAATGGTGAGATCAATGAGTGCTAAATGGTCCAAATGAGAGAGATGGACATCATTATAACATAATATAACGATTTGCGACAATTTATACCCTGGATTTGTAAATACAGAGAACCAGCAACTGAAAAGTAGACATAAGCTAACAATGAAGTTTTAAATTTGTGTTTTCTTTTGATATTATGTATTCATTTTAAAAGCAGAAACAAATTCTAGAGGCAACAGTTTGCCAAAGTGTCCAGGGCATACAAAGAAAATGTTAAGCCCTCCGATGTAAAACCGCAGTTGTTTTTAACACACTGTGAAACTATTAAGTTTGCGCACAAAAATAAATACTTAAGCAAAAACCTTAATGAACATTTTAGCTGTGATTCATGTAATGATGATGAAGAGTGTTTAGGTATAGTGATGTTTTTTGGGTAGTTTATGTGCATTAGATATTAGAAAATATTGATGAGAGGTATTCAAATGAGGAGCAAATATTTAAAATGAAAATGAAAATCTAAGGAACATGAATTGGGGTTAATGCACTGTGGTGGAAATGGACCCAAACGCAAACATGACATTGGCGGGCGCATGAGGTTGAGAAGATTTAATAATTAAAAAAATAGGGAACGTACAAAGTGGGAAACGCGGGAGACTACAACAAAGATTTAGGGGTAAAACAAGGAGTATAAAAAAAAACTTGCCACAGGAGGAGCAGAAGAAAAACACAAAAAGGATCTATTAACAAAAGAAAAAAGGGATAACACAAAATACACAGAACGAAATGCAAGAAAAGACAAGTTTTGGGCTTTGTCTTACCAACACAGAAAAAAAGACAAGTGTCATGTTTTTGTTCATTGTTCCCTCACATCATTGAAAACAACGTCCAAAAATTCAAATGTCAGAAAATAAATATCAAAAACAAAAACATCCTGAAAACACAAGTAACCTAGGAATATAACTAGCAAAAATATTCATGGACAAAAACATTGATGGGTTTCTAAAAAAAATAATTATCAGTCTTCGTCTAGTTAATAGTGTTCATATTTTACTTTTTTGCTGCACACCTGGTACTAACCAGCTGGGAAACTCAATGAGGTGTGTTAATTATTTGCAAGCAATAAATTCAAGTCTTGTACAGAAATTTGATAAACCTTCTAGCTGGTTTATAAGAGTTGTGGTTTGTGTGAATCCTAATTTGTTTTTTTGACAAACCTTAAATTTTGAATTATTTGGATAAGTTTTTGTAGCTTTAATATGCAACTTGCAGTTTATATTCCTTGTGTAAATTAAATGTATTGTTAAATATTTGTGTTGGGTTACTTTAAAATCAAATGTATATTATTATCTGGATGCAAACTACAGTTTATAGTGTTTTCTGCACCAGTTTTAGAAATATTTGTCCATTTTATTTCCGTAGTAAGGATAAAATGTTATAGCCTGCATGTTTAGAAAAATGGACCAAAGCTTTTTAGATGAACAGGTCAGGTTGAGTTGCATGTTTAACTTTTGTGAACAATTATTTGTGTTTGATAGAATTATACCTAAGTAATTTATAGTTTTTCTCTATTTATTCATTATTCAGGACACAACATGATGAAATGGCACCAGGTGGAGCAGCAAAATGTTACAATAATGTATTTTATTTGTTGTTCAAATTATCTATTTATGTATTTTGTTTAGCAATTGCAGCATCTTATATAGGACCAATGCAAAGAGCCAGCATTCTAGTGTAGGAATAACATTTCAGAGGACAGCCTAACTATGTGTTAATATATTTTCCTCTAATAATGAACTTGCTCAAATGTAAAAATAAAGAAAAAAAATGAAAAAAAAAACATTGCTGGTGATATACTAGATCTGACTGCTTGAATAGATGCTACTAGTTACCCAACCAAAACAGAAAGAGAATGGCTGCTCTGATCCTTCAGTGTTGTCCAAACCCATTCAGTATGACTATTACTGAAAAGTTCATTTATTTTGATAACTCAAATCACTAAGTGAAACACATCATATGGATTAATTAAACACAGATTTATATTTTAAAGCCTTTATTTCTGTTAATTTATTGATCTTCTGCTTACAATAAAAATAAGCAACATTTAAGATTAGAATATTACATCAGACTAATAAAAATGTTTTATCCACAATTTTAACCCTTCTATGAACGATTTAGTTGGGTAATTCACTTTCAAAAGCTGATGGTGTACATCCTATCATTTACATGGTATTAGTGGTAATGGGTAACCACAGACAATAGGAAGTAAATGTACCCATCAGCTAATGGACCATTATTCGATCTAGTGTCATTTTCTCCCTTTCAACCTTACCCCACGTGGACTGATGGATAATCGGAGCACTGTAATTTCTCTGTCTGCTTTTGGCAACTCCAACTCTTTATTGGAAACCAAAATTGCTTCCCTGAGCTTTTTCTTTCCCAAATCAAAGTGTGCAGTTATGCTTGTTAAGCAGAGTCAGGAAGTGGAAGGGAGAAAAGATCTGCTACTGTCAATACTATTAAAAGTCCATTCGCTTGCGTTGATGAATTCAAACGTCGTTAGTAGATCAGTCCTGAGTTTAGGAGTGTGGAGACACGTCTACCAGGGTGTGGGACCACAAGCCTCATACATCACAGATGACAACGGATAATGAATGCCGGCCTATCGGAGAAGATTGGTTTACCCACCCCACGGATTCTCCAAAGTGATAGAAGAGGGTATGATGTAAGATTTGTGACAACAGCTAAGTTGAATGAGAATGCTTCTTTAAAAGTTGACCAACTTCTTGATTTACATTATAACATATGACGGCATTCACACCCATTACATTTTCTCACATTGCAATCACAATCTTAGCATATTGGGATATGTATGTAACAAACCAACACAAGGCTGTGTGCAACTGTAAAGTGGAAGGAAAGGATACATGATTTGAAACTTTCTTTTTTCCATAAAAATGTAAATAGTGTGACATGCATGTATATTCAACCCTCTTTACTCTGATACCCCTAAATGAACTAAATGTGCCTTCAGATGTCACCTACTAAGTTAACAGTTATGTGTAGTTCTTAATTTATTTATAAGCAAAAATCTGAAAATTGTTACATGCGTTAGTGTTCATTCCCTTTCAGCCGGACATGCTTGTATAAAATCAAGCACAACCACCCGCCTTCAAATTATTAAATAAACTCCAACTGTGCATACTTCAGTCTCTGTATTAATACAGCTTTTCTGTCAAGGCCTTGGAGATTTGTTGGATAACATAGGCAAACAAGCAGCATTTTGAAGACCCAGGGATTAGTGGTGGGTGGTGAGCTTTAAATCAGGGTTAGGTCATAAAACAATAGCTTTGGGCATCTCATGGAGCACTGTTTGATACATAATTTGAAATTGGACAAGGGGTGGCACAACTGCAAACTTACTAAGACTGGCCTGTCCAGCTTAGCTGTAAGTTTGGGCAAGGAGAGGATTCATGAGAAAAGCAACCAAGAGCCCCGTGAGAACTGGAAAATTTGCAGAGATTCACAGCTCAGGCAAGGGCATCTGTTGACAGGAAAGCTATTAGTTCTGCACTCTGCAAATCTGACCTTAGCAGAAGAGTGGCAAGAAGAAAACCATTGTTGAAAGAACTCCCATTTAACATTTTCTATAAGCCATGCGGGTGACACGGTAAAGAAGTGCAAAAAGGTGCTCTGGTCAGATATATAATATACTGTTCCCATGGTGAAGCATGGTAATATCTGCATCACAATGTGGGGATGCATTTCTTCTGCGGGGACAGACAAACTGGTCGAAGTTGATGGGAAGATGGATGTCGCTAAATGCGAGGGGATGCAAGAGGAAGAAATCCCCTCGCATTTAGCGAGGGGATTTTGTTAGAGAGTCCAAAAGCCTTGAGACTGGGGTGAAGGTTCACCTTCCAGCAGGACGATGACCCTAAACATGAAGCAAGAAATACAAAGGAATAGATGTAATCATATTCATGAGTTAGAATGGCCCAATTCCAACTAACTAATTTGAAGTTTAGAGATGCTCTCCATCTGTAGACATCTATCTCCATCTATCTGACTGAGATTGAGCTATAAAGCCAAAACAATGGACAAAAATGGGGTGTGTCTATTGACTGGTAGAGACATGCACCAAAATACAGCTTGTGGCTTCAGGAAAAAGAGAAGTTTAGGATGGCTGAATGCAAATGCACACTGTCCTTTTCAGATTTTTTTTCTACTTCACAACAATGCACTGCTTTGTGTTGCTATTATATCTGAACAAATACATTGTAGTTTGTTTGTAATGTGTCCAAACGTGGAAAAGTTCAAGGGTTGTTAATACTTTTTACAAGGTACTTTAAATTGACTTGCTTATACCAATCTGTACTTTGGGGTATGCTCAAAAGGGGTTTGTTTGTACATTTTACTTTACTTTGTTCACCACTGCCTTGAATTTCCACTTCTATACATTCTATTCATTACTGTTTCTCTTCAGAACATCTGGGCCCCACAGCCTGACAGATGGAAAGTAGATGAGCCCTGTCTTCAGTCTGGGGATTGAGCCAGGTGTTCGGGGTTTGATTCAGGAATGTGCTGGTACCACCAAATCCCAGAAGGAATTAGCAGAGGCTTTTGGTGGTGCCTCATGGGCTTTAGTGTCTGATTACTGAGCTTCACTATGATGCAAACCCTTAAGGCAGTATTCAAAGAGGAATCTGGGTCCAGTTCATATGCAGGCTAATAGGAAACTTGAAGCATTTACCTCAACAGTCAAATTGTGTACATCAAAGAACGGATACATCATCATGACTTTGCAAATGATAGGGTAAGAGAAAAAAAACATGTGCAGGCTTTTCTGTATCTCTCTTTTCCCGCAAGAGTGAAAGTTTCACTTCATTTAATATACATTTTTCAACTTTAGTATACACATTATTGCTGTCTCATTCCTTATTGCATGCAGACACACCGGCTTGCATTCTCTATCTCTATCTCTCTCTATCTCTCTCTCTCTCTCTCTCTCACACACACACACACTCACACACAAACACACACACACACACACACAGGCATATGCAATTTCCCCTAAATCCCATCCTAAATTATACTGTAACTCCAAGGGAGCTGTGAAACTGCCAAGTTGATGGGAGGGCAGGAGGGGATTGTGGGTAATTTCATGTCACATCTTCTGCAAAGTGATGTCCTCTTGGACAGATAATGGCCTAAAGAATATAGGGGCAAAAAAAAGAGGCAAAGACACAGCAAAATGGCTGCCTAAAAACACACCAACAGATTTGGTTGGACTCAGATTGTTCTACGAGGAAATTGTCATTTTCCTCAGCTGGGATTTTGAAAAGGTATTTCAGAATTTCTAATTTCCTTTCCCAAAGCATCCATATTTCAAAGCCTTACCTATTAAATGCACCGTTTCTTGCTTTTGCTCTACTGGTGTCTCTGTGTTTGTCCCCATTCTCATCTTTAATCTCATTCAGTGTTAAAGTCCCATCCTCCGGTGATAAATGTAGAAGACACGATACAATGAAATTGAGGGAACAGATCTTTAACTAAATGCGAGACCCCTGTTTCACTTTAAATTAACATCGGAACACTTTTGCTGTTTCAAATGAAAACGACAGAAGTAATCAAGAAGCCCCATCTTCTCATTTTATCCCAACTATTGGCTCATTTAGGGTGTTTTCACACCAGTATTTCATTTAGTTTTGTTGAATCAGTTGCTGGGTTTATTAACCTGTAACTTTTTCGGGTGGTTCAGTTTCTCTTCCCACAGAGAGAACCAGACCAAAGCAAACCAAATTGTGCCCCTACAAACCTCATAGGAATGTTCAGTCTGTTCATTTGAGGGTTTCTGGATATTATTTTATTCAAAATGATCTGAGATGTATATCAAATGATTTTGAGAAGATGTCTTGAAAGTTGCAGAGGGCTTTATGCTTTGTTAAAAAGATGCAACATCATTGTTTAATCATTTGTTTACCACATCCCACAATGCTACCCAAACCTGGCTATGGGGAGCTGTTTGTTTCCAGTATGCAGCGTACACCTAAAAACTGTATTGAATCCAGGTCGAATCACATTCACATCCTAAACGAACCCCTTCAAAGTTAATTTGGAACCATACATTTTCCTAGAAAGAATTGGCAATATCCCAGTCTTTAGATGTGAAACCCAAGTGGAGACCACACAAAAGACCTTGTAGCTGTAAGTACAACAAAGACCATAAAAGGGCGGTATGCCTTTCAGATTTTTATTTACTTAAAGTTGTTAAACAAAAAAAATTTAATTCTTCCTTCTACGTCAGATTTATCCACCAATATGTATAGATGTGTCACATAAAATCCTCATAAATGACACTAATGTTTGTGATTTTAGTGTGACAGAATCTGAAAATGTTAAAGGAATACATCTTCTGCACCTTGAGATGAGCGGGGGAGACTAAGATTGACCATCTCAAATGATTTGTCAGGTCATTAATAATGTTAAAGAGCAATGAAGCTGTCCACAGGAGTTTTGTGATTTCAGATAATATCAGCAGTGTCCACTCCAGCTTTCTTTTCATGTGTTTGCCAGACCACTTTTTCACTTTAATTGGCAGCTAACACTTACAAACCAGCTCCACAGTCAGTCCCTTGCGGATACCTTTGCCTGTGCCTGTGAAGCACCCATCTCTGCCAGTTTCCCTTCCTTCCCTCCATGCTCACCTTCAGCCCCCTTTTGCTCCAAAATCATTTCCCATTCTGGTCATGCCTTCAGCAGTCTCTCTGAAAGCCTTGTCTACCTCCACTCACTCCAGGCTGGCTCAGACACTGGATCAGTTTCTCCACACTTCTCACTGAAAGAACTTCCCACTCTGCCCAGCACGTCTTTAGTTTTGTCAGCTCATTGCCACATGGCACCCTGTCAGTTATCATTTACTCTCTGAGAGTGTAATATTGCAATAAATATTTAGGTCTTTGGCCCAAGAACAGTAAGATTTAATATTTGGGACACTGGCCTGTAAGTAAGGATGAATAAAATGAAGAAAAAAATACAGTACAAGTTTGCAAAGACTTCATCCTTCTTAGTCTGGCAAGGAGGTTTTGACAATATTGAACTGTAAGCTGCACTCTTTAGCACCGTGCAGCTATTTTCCACTGTGCTTTGTGATTGTAGCAACTTTGAATCACAATTGAAGCTGATGCCAGCTGAGTTGGTTTTGTTGGGTGATGCGTCTCCAACATCAGGAAAGGAATGTGTGATCACGGCACCATGCAATTACCTGAGGTGTAAGACGAATGTGAACAGCCGTGCCCCCATAGCAAATAACACCCAAAGATTTGTTTTGGCTCTTGCAACGTGTACATGTTGGGGGAAAAAACTCAGCTGTTCGTGGCAGCTTGTTTAGTGCTGGATTTTTCCAAATTATGTTTTATGACTTTCTCTATTTCTATAGTTCTTTCTTTTTCTCAGTTCTGTAGGAAATGGTAAAGATTTCCAAATTACCGTTAATTACAGCATATGAAAACACTTATGATCATGAATGAAAATTTTTTTATTAAAAAGTAAATAATTTTCATCATGTAGCCATTGTATTGCACACTTAATAGAAATGGATGCCATTTATGATATTTATTAATATTGAGAATCACAACATTAACACTTAATTGAACAATTATTTTGGAACTAGTCACTTGCAGAATTAATAATTAATTTAACCAATCAGTAATCACACTGCTACATGTTAATGAATAATTAAGGAAACAAAACAAACCAACATGAAATCTGATAACTTAAATGGGAATTTTGAGGGGGCCTGATAATAAAAATTCAGAGGATTTTTAACTGGTTGAAAGGCCTTAATTTGTCAAAAGTTCAATTTGAAATATAAAGACAATGCTTTGAAGTGTGTTTATTATGATGTTTTTATTTTTTTCATGATGAGGGTCCAATCACAGAGCGAGGCAGTGGTGAAAAATGTAAAAGTAAATGGAAACAAGGCGATCCATCAGGAAGTATTGGAACTGGACCGGGCATGGAGAAATTTGACAGAGAAAAGAGGCAAAGTCAAATGAGGCAGAGCAACAGGGAGAATGAAACCTACCTAGCTGCTAGGAGCAGAGAATCTAACTGAAGAAATAAGGAGAAATGGAGACAAGAGAGTTTAAATACAGAAGTAGGTGTGGAGAAAAGTAAGGCAGAAAACAGGTGAAAGTAATCAGGAGGAGATAAGGAACAGCTGAGACTTAAAAAATAGATGAATGCAATGAACAGGGACTGGAGGAAAACACATGGAAAGAATATAACAGAATATGTAACAAAATGTACATATAATGAAATCATAACAAAATTTACTAACTAAACCACAAAAGTTTAAACTTAAATGGGAACAACTAGAAGATATAAAAGGAAAAATCAAAAACCCCAAAACACAAACACCAAAGGATAACAAGCATTAGGACAATCTAGGAAACTTAACAGCAAAGAACTTGTCAAAAATACAAACTCAATATGAAAATCAAAATCCAGACACCTAGATGACAACCGTGACACGTTTGGATTATGAGTGTAGAGCCTGATGGGCAGTACTTTAAACATACACATTGATTAGACCACGTTTGTCTTTTTTATAATGAAATTATTTCAATTAATTCAGTATATTGTCTATATGAAGCTGTTGCTTTTAGCTATATTGTGCATTTTATTTCCTTTTAAATTTGTAAATGTTGTGTGCTTGCTTGTTTTACCAGATGTCAAAGACAAATTTCAAAAGGCGAAGGACAATAAAGTTATCTTAACTTAAAGCCCTAGTGTGTAAGATTTACATCCATCTAGTAGTGTGCTAAATTAATTAAAAATGACCTCGTCGTTAAATGCATAACAACTACTACAGAAGCCAAGGAGTGTAATAAATGTGCCAATATCAACAAGTTAGTCTTACATGTATCTGGTACCAAGCTACTGCTAATAGCTATGGTGATTGTGTAAAAATGTTTTTTGGTGACCTGCAGACTCAGAGATCACGTGATGAAGTGAGAGGGTGATGAAGACGAACAAACTAGCCGTCTCTGCCGGGAGGTCAGAGTAGTTCCCGGACTAAACTTCCCATGTTTCTAACATAACGGCAAAATAAACCTCACTGTTATGTTGCATTAACTTACGTGTCCAGCAGAAAGCCTGCAACCTCCACATCCATTTGAAGCCTCGCTACCTCATGAATGGTCTCTGCCTGGTAATGATAGCTGCACCAATATAAACTCTCATTTTCTGCCGGTTATTACTTCTTTTTCTTTTCTTGGTTACTTTATCTTCCCTCTCGCTGGGCAAAGAGTCATATACAAGTAAAACGTATATGGCTAACAAGTTTCTCCCTTTATGGCCACTGTTGGCTGTAAAAATGGTGACAACGTGGCGTCTTCCACTGGGTGCACCGCCACCTATGTATTTCTAAACAACTCATTCTAAGCTATGAGAACATTTTCGTTTTTGATGCGATTGTGTTATTAGACGATATGTATTTATTACAGAAATTCTTGATTATTGCTATTACAAAAAAGCCAACTTCGTTACACAAGGTCTCTTTAAATACCTGTCTTAAATCTGTGGTGGAAAATTTGTAAAAGTGAAGAATTTCAAAAAAGGAAGCTTAGGTCTTTCAGCATCTAACCAGAACTGAAATAATCATTGATCAAGGCAAGAGGGTGCTTACATTTGGTTTAATCATCTGTTTTATTTATTGGAAGCAGCTGTGGTTTCTGGTTCGGGTTCTGCCAGGTCTCACATATCTGTCTCTCGGCTGGAGGGATTGTCAGCCTCAGCTCTATCAGCTGTTCAGGCTGGCCAGGGAAGTCAGTCTGGGACTGGAAGGCTGTCGGCTCTATGACACAGTCTGGACATGTCTCTTTAGAATTTGGGATTGAACTGTTAACATTACTGAAGAGTAACCTTTCCAGAAATGAAAAGTTTTCAAGAAGTATGAAATAAAATGATTTAAAAAAAAAGCAATTCATTTAGCAGTAGAATAATAAAAAAGAAGTTGATTAGGTTTGTATCTGATCAAACACTCCAGTTAGAGTTGGTTCTGTGTCTTTTTTAGTCTGACTTCATACTCAGAGATCAGCTTAGAGGAAGCTGCCCATCAGGGGCTAATCAGCCTAGGAAATTTCAGAAAGTGTGTCAGAGTTAAGAAATAAAAATTCTACACTTTTTTTAAACTCTATTATTCAGATTTCAGTATGAGAAACAGTTCCAAAACATCTGAGAACATCCTTCTGGCTGAATGCAGAGGTCTATTTCAAGGCATGCAAGTCTGCATTCATTTTAACACTGCAACACTATGACTGATCATAAAGTAGTAACTGGTCACTTTAAAAGCTTATTGAGCACTAAACTAGCAGAACGAGATCATTCACTTTGAGTAATATGCTTGACATGTTTTTCCAGGTATCTCAACAAATTATTCATCTAAACAGCTTGAGGGTCACGAGCATTACATGTTCTAAAAGTCTCATGCTAACAATCTGTCTTGTTCAGAAGCGGGAAAGCGTGTTCATCTGTCCATTTGCATGGACAAAGTCAGATTTCTGATGGTCGTTAATGCTACAATTGCTTCAGCAAGACGTCAAGTAAAATCTTAGATAATTTCAGTCTTTTACGGTACGGCATGACAGCAAACATATTCAACCACACTGATATTCCTTCTTAGCTTGAACCTTTACTTATCTGTTATTTTTTCCTGGTCTGTCTGAGTGGCTCCAGCAATTATTGATTTCTGGGCATCGATGCTCTTTTTGCAAGTGTGTCAGATTATATCATTTAATATGCCAATGATTGTTGTTTTGATGCCGTTTGTTGTTAGAAGGGCATGTTATGGTAGGGCTGAATGATAATTCAATAACAATATTTATCGATCGGTAGACGTATATCGATAGGAAAAAAAGGGTCAATAAAAAGTTTAATATGACAGTTTTCCTTCCTTTTACATTCTAGCCTATCATGTACGTTAATATCACAGTGGTTACATCCAGGAATGCTCCACCCCCATGCTCCGCCCTCTTCAAAGAGTTGAGAAAGCAAGCATACGTTTTCATTTTTTAAATCCTTGCAGTTTCGGTAAAACGTTGGTTGAATAAAGGGTTGAGTTTGAATTCAGTGTTTGTGTGTTCTGTATCTAAAAATAAATCACTAAGCAACAGCATAAAATGGTCAGGGCAGCACTTGATTGATAATTATGGATATCGATCAATATGATTTATATTTTGTCCATATACTTTTTGTGCTATATCGTCCGGCACTTTGTTATAGTGACCTTAAAGTACCAGCTGAGACACACTTTGTAAACAAATATTAAAGCATTTTACTTTCTTGACATTACCAATATGTTTTTGTAAAGAAAAACTTTCAAGCTTTCTTCCAAGTCTGAGGAAGATGAAACTTACAAAACCTGGTTTCCAGATGTTCTCTGGTTTTTAGGGGTGCAATTTTGCAAAAAAAAAAAAAAAAAAAAAAAAAAAAAAACATCTATTGTGTCCTTTTTCTTTACTAGAAAAAGGATAGTTTGTCTTACCTATGGTCATGGAATTTGGGTCATAAAGAATCAGATCCCACATACCAGCAGATGGAATGAGCTTCCTCTGTGGGGTGGCAGGACGCTCCTTTAGAAATGGGGTGCATCACGCAATCATTCGGGTCCCTCAATAGTGTAAAACGTTCAGAAACAGTTTTCAATGTTTTTTTTACTTGAATACAATCTTTTTTTCAGCCCTCAAGCTTTCTAACAGAACTTTGAAAGATTTTAAATAACTTGAAAGCATTTCAGGTATAGTTTTGCATAAACTCAGCTACAGTTTGTTGAATATTGACAATATGACATTATGTTGTTCATTTAAATTTCAGTATTCCTGATGGTATCACTACTTAAAGTCTAAATAAATGAAATCTTACAAATTCTGCTGCTGCAGATGAGTTAAGACTAAAGATTTTACATTTGGTGTATTTTAACTGTGTGGGCATGAAGGACAGCTCACAAATGGCCCTTAGGTCTTCTGTTAAACTCACGTTTAAACATGGGTGTAGTACATACATCCTACACATTTTTTAGAAGCAATTTATTACCTCAGAAGTACAAAAAAATCAAGTAGCACTCAATCCTGACAACTATGCCTTTGCTGATGAATTTGAATTCGGGGCAGATCATCTTTTACTGTGAAGATGAAGTCCAGGTTTTATTTTAAATGTCTGAATGTATAACAACAGAATAGACTCCAGGCTGTGCTCCATGCAATCAGGACTCTCCTGAACTTCGCTCCCACCGTCATTAACAGCAACCTCAGTTGTTTGTTTTGTGTGATGAATTTGCTACTTCAGCACTCATACTGTTCTGATGTAACCCTCTCATCACCCTGCATGTCACCACCTGTCAGTGCCAAATATATTGGTTTCCCTCTTCAATAACAGATTTTAACAACATATAGGGGCAATTTGTGAAGAAAATAGTCAACTCAGGTTAAAGTAAGAAAACATATTATAAATTACTGAAATACTCATGTCACAATGAGTTGAATGAATTCAATTATGTCAGTGCTTATGTCAAATTCCCTTCTATTATCTGTGAAAACCTCAAATTGACAATTCAAAGGGAGTAAACATCAGCTCCAAGGCCACGTACTGCTGACTGTAATGAACTCTTAGCCTAAGTTTCATCAGCCTTGTGACAGTCATTTCACAGTCCTGTGCAGAAAACATCCTGCAGGCAAGATAGAAAGGTGAATATGTTTACCATATTAATGGAAGTTATTCAATTTTTAAGAGAACACCAGAGCTGCTAGCATGGTATCCCTAATCAAATTTGAGGCACAACAACAATATCATCAGTATGGAATAGATTTAAAAAAAAAAAGACATGATTTAAATTAATTTACACAATCCCTTATCATAGTTGCAGGGAAAGATCATATTCATGAACAATGCATTTGTAAATACTTTTCGCCTAGTTAAAGTTATTTTAAAGCACTCTTGTGTATAAATCTCCTGAAATACAGTACTTAATGAGAGCTGCTACATTATTAAGTTCAAGTCGCCTGCAGCTGCATCTCAAATGTTATTCTTTTAATTTAAAACACTGTTGTGAATGCTTTAAAATATGCCAAACCTGTTGCTAAAAATGTAAATATTAGATGCGTGACCTAGTTATGCTTTTTATTTGCACTTATTATACCATTTATTTAGTCATATGTCCAGTCTGAGTGCTCACAAGTTTAGAAATTAGTTGGTTTATCTTCATAATTATGTTACATGACATCAGAAAGAGAATATTTTTGTTTTTTTGCCCACATGTCTGTGTGAAACACATAACTTCAGAATGGGTAAACTGTGCTGTGACAAGAATCCTAAAATGAATAATCAACATTCAAGAAGTGCAGGCTCAGAGATGCATGGAATCATCTGTTTGAAAAGATAAAGAACGTGCAAAGATAAAAGAAGCGCGAGCAAAGCCGTGCACTATAGATCAGATCAAAGAACAGCGACAACAGTCAGAAACATTTAACAAAGCAATTCAAAGACGGATTTAGGAAGTGGTTGAGAAGATCTGGAAATGAGATCCAAAAGTGTTTCAGCCATGAATGTGAGACTGATTTTATCTGTTTGATGGGTGAACTGGTAGACCATCCAGAATTTCAGCATCTGCGGTTTGAGTTCAGCGGTCAAGGTGGAGAAAAAAAAGATGGTTGGCTTGGAGAGGCAGGAAGAGAAAGAGCAAATGAGGCACTAAAGAATATGAGAAGACAGGAATTTTAGTCAGATTTTAGTGGTTCAATCAAACTGTGGTTACTCAAAACAACACATGAATAAAAAACATTACTGTCATAGTTCAGAATGTAAATGTACTGCACGTGTTTGTGGACTTTTTCCCCAAGTTACAGCTGAGGGCAACAGAGTGTTGCTTTTCCACCTGTATGCAATGACCTAATCCACCTCTGAGCATATTAGGAGCTATCTGATAACCACTTGATGTCTGATGAGTATGCTTAACACCTTAATCCTTGCCTCAATCCTCTTTGAGCATTTTTAATGTTATCCTCTTCTCTGCATTTTCAGGAGCAAAACATCTGAGGAAAAGACTTGCCTGATCGTGCCTCAGATTCCTCAAGCGATCTTTCCATCAGAGGCCTCAGATCCAAGAAGCTTACCTTTCCAAGCCATACTCAGATTCTCCATAGAACCTTTCCTCCAGCTCTTTCGCCTCTTTGTCCTCTGCCTCCCTGCTCGCCCACTTACATGCATTTCCAAAACACTTGCCTCCCTGAAAAGCATGAAGTCCGACCATTGATAGTGACATTTATCAACATCTGGCTACAACATTCAGTGTCAAAGCAAAAGCGAAATGCTGCAAAAGCGTCAGCAGAGCAGTATAGAATATCATCTAAAATATATATTTTAGATTGACCGACATGTAAGCGTTGCTCTATTTTTAATACAGTGTTTCTGTATTACTGGGGATAATGTGACTCATTATACCCACTACAGCCACAATAATTTATTACTGATAGGAAAAAAAGGATGGTTTAAACGCATGGTTATTGGACAGACTTGTCAGAAGTCTTGACTTGTCCTAAGGAGACAATGTAGTGAGAAACTTTAAACAAGCTACTGTTAAGGGTCCCAGGATTGGTACCACAGTAACAAAATGATAACCCTGCAAAGCACAGAAAAAAAAGAGTGGCAGCAATAAACACATGATGTGCACCGGTTGTCTTCTAAACTGTCACGTTCTGTTGTGGTTTAGGTTATTTTTTTCAGTTAGCCAACTTTTCTGTCTTAGGGTTTATTTCTGTTTTTGTATTGTTTTGGATTTATGCTTAGTCTGTTTTTAGTTATCTGGTCTTTGTTATTATTTTATGTCAGCTCGTGTTCGTTAGTCTTTGTCTTGCTTTCTATCCTAGCTTTATTCTTTATCAGTCTGTATGTTCCCTTAATTGCTATCATCTGTTTTGGTTAATTGGTCCCACCCTGCTCACCTGTTCCGTCCTCCTATTTAAGCCTACCTTAGTTGTTTGTCTGTTGCCAGAACGTCTTGTTTTTTTTTCCTCATCTGCAAGCTACTCGGTAAGAGCACTTCACCCTTGTCTGTTTTAGTTTAACCTGCCTGTCTGCCAGTTTTTGCCCGTACAGTTTTCTGCCCGCCTGGTTTTGAGTTTTGATTTTGTCCCAGTTTGCTTCTGTTCCTTGCCTGTAGTCTACCTTTTTGCCTCCTGAATTTTGTTAATATACCCCTTTTTTTTAAGCATCAGCTTTGTGTCCGGCTAACATTTGGGTTCCTCCATAACAAATCATTACATAAACTGCATCTGGTGTCAGAGCGCAGAGCTTCGCCTGAAGCAACCTGACATCCCACCCATCCACAAAAGAGGACAGGTGCTGCTGGCAATTACTAGGCTATTAGGACAGTAAGAAAATTATTGCAATTTTGCTAAACAGAAAAGAGAGGCCACACAATTATTTTTGGATGCACAATACACTTCCCCAGTACGGCCAGGTTGGGGTTGTCATTTCAAAGGGAGGTTGAGTATCAGCTCTACCTATCCATCTTACGGTATAGTCTGTCCATTCGTCATATACAAATCAAAGCTTTCCTCTTAGTAGAGGAGGTGTTCCAGTAGTGTTATAGGATTATTTGGGAGGAAATTCTCACTCCATAACCTGTCAGAGTTGCTTACTTGTTAACCTGTCCGATGTATGGATTTTTATTTGCTGTGGTCTGTAATAACAATACAGGAATAAGGCAAGGGCTCTATCCAAATACCCTTAAAAATAGCTTCTAGCTCCGGTTCCTAGCTCCTGTTCCTTGACCTTTCATAGGGTCAACAGTAGGAACTCTATTGTGGGGAGGAAAGGGCCTTCAGACTGCTGTGCCAAATTCGGAAAAAGCCTTTAACTCAACCTGATTACTTGTTGGAAACGCACATGGAAGATGTGAGTCAAAACTGGGCCTGTAACCTTCCAAAGATTAACTACAAAGCGTGCACTCTATTCTCTTGACATTTTCGTTGATTTCCATGAGGGGGGCTGAGCTGATACGTCATGTCACACAAAGTATTGCGGGATACCTTCAAGTTTCTTAGTGCCGGTAGGGGATGGGACATTTTATACTTACAAGGAAAGAACCATAAACCTGAATAAAACTTAGTCAAAAAATGATATATCTTTCCAGAAACAATGTGGGCTTTCTCACACATTTGCTTAATATTAAATCCAAATATTAGGAAAATTTTAAAATGATTCTAATTTTCCTAGCCAAAAAAGTGACCACACAATTATTTTAAATGTACTACACTATGACAAATTTGTACTGTTACATACAGTACCCACATATGAGTTTGTGGGAAAATAAATTATTAAAATTAAGAATAAATGCAACAAGGTAACACCTAAAATGATTTATTGCTTTGTATCCACAATCCAAAAATATCTTAAGTTTAATAAAAAATAGGAAATAAGAAATTTGTCTGTTTTTAATTACTTCTTGATATGTTCCAGGCCTGAAATTCACACAGTTTTTAAGTTAATAAATGGACACTAAGCTCACAATAAAAACCTTATTTTTTTGTGATACTAGGATCTAAAGTAAAACCTGTATCAGCCAGACTGTTTCTCCATTTCCATGTCCAGAATTGTTTTGCAGAATATAATGCTGTGGGACCAGTACTTGTGTTTTTATGGAGGCAACAATCTCGGTTGTAATCTTTAAACACTGATTGCAAAGTGTCCTTACAGTTCACTAACAGCTCTTCACTTGCTACTATTTCCTCTGTCAAAGACTCGAGGCTGATGGAATACATTTTTGATGTAATATCACAGAACAGGGAAACCCAAGTCCAGTTTTTAAGAGCCACTATCCTGCAACTTTGAGATTTATCCATTCTCCAACACACATGAATCAAATGAATGGCTTATTACCAGCCCTCTGCAGAACAGAATGACATTGTGAGGAGAGAATTCAGCCACTTGATTCAGGTGTGTTGGAGAAGGCATGCATCTAAAAGTTGTAGGATAGCAGCTCTGGACCTAGTCACCCCTCTGTAATGTTTTATTTTCTTATGTTCTGTTCATGTACAGCACTTTGAATTGTCTTCTTACTGAAATATGCTATACAAATAAACTTGCTTTGCCTTACCCCTGATCTAAAGTGATTCAGCACTTGGTCAGATCTGCTCCCAACTACCAGTAATTAGCTTCAGGAACTGTTCCTTTATACTAATATAGAGGAAGCATGACTGGGTTAATAAATACAAGTTTTTTAGTTCAATAACTGCGCTTATGTGGTACAAACCAAAGCATTAAGTTTTTTTTTTTTCTTTTTTTAAATGAATAATTTCCTCAACTAGAATATTTAATTTATTACTTATAGACTAGAATGTCTCAGTTGCCATCTTTCCTGCATTGGAAAAACAAAAAATAAAAAATAAATACATACTGATCAATTAGCAAATGAGCACAGACCTATAATTCAAACATGCTACATTTGCTTTCCAGTGGCTACACACTTTTTTTGGTCATCTTAATTGTGACCTGTGTTTTTTTTATTAAAAGCAGTTAGGCTTGAAAAATGAAAAAAGTAAAGCTATTAGGAAAAATAAATTTCAACAAACAAACTGCAAAAAAGCACACCTAATGAAGGTTTGGGTTTTAGTATTTTTACTTGTAAACTATAAAAACCTTTCTTGTTCTGCATTGTAGGCCTTTTTTTTTAGGTTTTCCTTCAGTTGCAGACAACTAGACATGCTTTCTTCTGCTTATTTATGTTAACTTAAACCCCATTTTTTACATGTTTAGGGGATTGAGGATTTGCCACACATGGAACACACATATTAGGGGCAATTTTTTTAAAAAAACTGAAGTGGAAGCACAGAGCTCAGGAAAAAGTGGGAAACAATCAGAATCTAAAACCAATAAAAGCCAAAACAAAGTTCGATGCAGTTAAGAACTTTATTTTCCGCCTAAACTAATGACTTTAATCCAGAAACAAAACAAATCTCACCTGCAAAAACATCCTTTAATTTATAAAAGTATTTCTCCCAAACCTTTACATTATGACTTCCTGGAACAGTGAACTATTTATGGTACGTTAGCACTGTTTTACTAGAGGTGAGCCAATCATTTGATATGCACGTGTGGAGGAGGTTCGAGCTTGATTCATCTCTAAACAGGAATAAATGGAATTTGATTTGATTACTGAGGTGGAGATTTATTGCAGATAAAATGTTTTTTTTTTTTTTTAAAACAGTTTACTGAGAGGGAAACATGTTGGTTTTTGGCTGCTATTTACACACTGGCAAAATATCTCCTTTTACCAAATCAAACTCACTGTAATTTTGTTCCACAAATATTAATCTTTGTAGTTTTAGATTTTGTTCATATTTCACCTTTTTCCGTTTTGACACTTGAAAGTTTCTTTTCTGCAAGCAGTATGAAACTTTTTAATAATTTTTCTCCGACATCTGACAGCAAGGGGTTTTTCCTGCTCTCAGCTCTCTCCATCAAGTAGCTTTTCATACTGGATGACATTAAAATACATCACTTGGTTATAAGACAGGGATATCTTTCTGTTCCATATTAATATTGTTTTTAATTAAACAGGCTAGACAGAGAAAGAAATGCCTTTCACGCTGCCGACGTGCGAATACAGATGTGATTTGCAAGCAAATACGGCCTGCTTTATTGAATCTCTTTGACAGATGAGCATCAGTGTTCCGGTAAACTTGGGCAGTTATTGCACTTCCTGGATAATGTTCCTATTCTCTCTTATTTTATGACCCATTCTACCTGTCTCGTTGTGTTACCAGACCTCCCAGGGTGAGATGACCAAGCCCTGTTTGATTGCATCAGGTTTTATATCTGTGGGGTGCTTGTTTTCCTCAACAGAACACAATAGGTGGGAGAAGTAGGACATCGAGAGTGTCGAGAAAGAAACCATCTGTGCCATTAGTTACACACACATCAGCAGACATTTCCCAGAATGTCTGCTGTACCTCACACTGGATAAATACACAGAGAGAGAAATTCCCAAATCCCTCTATTAAATTAGGTGTGTGAGGGACAAAAGGGAGGGGGGTAAAAGACACAACAGGCTCTAGAACCAATGTTGTGTTAATTAAAAAACACATTACCGGTGATGGATCCTGTTCGGTCTTTGTAACAGAGCAGCTGGTGACTTATGGAGTATCATCATGCTGTCTGATGGCTTTTCACAGAAAAAAGAACCTGTAATGCAACATGTCATAATCCTTCTACAATACATCTGGCACACTCAGTAGGTGTGTTATTTTGTTGGTAACACAGGTGTAAATATACGGTCTTGTTTCCTCTCGTCTCCCAGAGAAATAACGCAAGTCTGACACATTTAATTACTCCCACACCTGAGGCTATTCGTATTAGCACAATGAGGGTAGCACAACAAAAGGTGCTGAAGGTCAAGCTTTGTCACAGAAGAGACTTTGCGGGAAGAAAGAATCAACAATTTAGACAAAGATTAGTTCCGTGATCTTGCATGAAGATTGACAATTTTTATAAGGATATATTGCAGGAAACTGGAATAAAAATTACAAACCTAATAATGGGATTTCATAGCCATAAATTCCCTATAATTTGGTTGGAGGAATTCAGCAGCTGGTGAACCTGATAGGAATAAAATGGAGCCTTTTAGTGAACTCGTGTAATACTTAAAAAAAAAAAAAAAACTATAGCAGAAACCTAAATTAAGATATTCTGGTTCTGATATAGTACATTAAAAGACACACCAAATATGAAATAAAATAAGTGAATACTGAATGAAACAATGCCTATGAATGCAGTACAGGTATCAGTTAATGTGAAGAAACAACTTGCAAGTCCTTACTCAAGAAATATTTCACTCTACATCCTTATTTTTTTGCCTTGCAACTTAATTTTATTAATATTTTTAATTTGCTGTATATGTTGCATGTTGTGCACCACAACAAAGTCACATCAAATTCCTTTTATGTAAAAATACATGATCAACAAGCTAAACTCTGATTATGATTCATTGCAGACTTTGTCCTTCCTTCACACTCCAAGAAACCCGTTGTTGCTCCTATCGCGTTACAGCAGTTTTTGGACACATGGCAAGTCCCAATGGGGTCTCTTCATAGGATAATTATATACAAGAAGGAAACAATAGCACTCTTCTTTTTTTTTATTGCAATGTGTGTATGGTTACCTAAGTGTCTGAACCTGAAACAAATTCTATTTATTTTTATGTCTGCAGAATTTGTTATTTGATGAAACTAATTTCAAATAATAATAAAAAAAAACTAATAAATAATTATTATTATTTTGAACATGCTAAAATATGACTATTGTTAAATAGTATGTTTGTTCATGGTAATTCAATTGATTTAAAACTACAAGCTTTTGTAGTTTATTTGGCTCAATTGGGACAATTTTTTGTATTTTCTCTGTACAGAAGTGAGCAAATTAGTTGCAGGCCCTGATGAAGTGAGGTCCAGATGTGTTGTTTAACATGTTTAGTCAAACCAAAGTTTCTAAGCATGTCACACAGTTCTTTTGCACCTCTGTCTTCAGGGTTGTCAGCATGAAAGTTCAACACATATCAATAATATAATCAACACATATCACAGATAGGAGGTCATTAAAATAATTTAAAAAGTTTGATTTGGACTTAGGAGGCCTGTAAACATTTAGAAACATAGTTTGTGCCAGGTTCTTTACCTGGAGAGTCAAATATATAAAAAAAAAAAGAGTCAAATTTTCCCAGAAACACCTTTTTACTCTTTAGTGAATCACTAAACAAAGTGGCCACTCCTCCACCTTTCCTTTGCTGTCTGCTCTCACAAAGAAAATTGTAGTTTGAAGGCATTGGCATCAGAATTGCCGTTTGTTATCCTTTTAGCTTTGTTATTTCTGCCACGTACCATCAAAGATATTTTACAGCTATCGCTCCCAATAGGGGCCTAAGCTGATTCTGGAAACTTTCACGTCTGATAGAGTTGCTGCTACAGGGCCCGGCGTGTATCACAGAGAAGTCATCTGAACGGGTCTAGCTCAGTCGGAACTTTGAAGATACAGCAATCTCTCTGGCCCCATTCACTTCAATCACATGGAACTGCTATGACTTTATCCAGTCCAATTTTCCAGAGGATCAGATGCCAAATCACATCCAGTGGGTCTTAGGCTTTAGTCCTCAAGGCGGCCATCCCGGGTTCGACTCCCCACCCATGAACCTTTGCCGGTTCCACAGGTGATCCTCATCAGAACTAATCAAGAGGGTTCATAAGGAGAAGGAAACAGGCGGGAGACTTCAGATTGTTAGCGTGGTAATCTGGCCAGAGTTCTTAGTTCTCAGTGCTGAATTGCTGTGAAGCTCCCACATATGAACTCTGCTTTGAGTCTTCCATTGACTCTTGGTGCCTACCTTCTGTTACCGAGAGTCACCTCCATACCATCGCTGCCTTTCACTCATATGCTTGTTCACCCTGCTACAACGGTCACTCCACCATTCACTTCCACCTGCTAGTGAAATAAACGGAGAAACACTCTGTGCCAATAAATTCATCACCTGCTAGCCTCAGTCCTGGTGGGTATCTCACCTCTTCCTGGAACTCTCCGGCCCATCTTCAACAGCTCAATCCTAAATTTTCTTTTTACTGCATTACCTGGTGAACATCTACAATCCCTTAAAACCCTGCTTTCCTCTCGTCAGCAGTCAGCTAGGTAATTCCTGGACATCCAGACACCCAACCTGAAACCTTATTACCTCTTTCAATCAACTAGTTTAGCTGCTATTCTGCCTCTGCATTTGTTGCCCTGTACGGAGTCGATTATTCAAACACTATCACCTTTTCAGTTTCCAGCTTGTCTGATATTAGGAAAAAAACATGGACGCTTACACCAAAGCCATTGTTAATTGTACAAATACAGCATAGATCGGGTCTAGTTAAATCCAGCCCGATCCAGGCCCACTGGGTTAAGATTCGACCCAAGCCAAACCAACGCACTTGAATGGTGGGCCCGAGCTCGATGAATACCCAAAGTGAATAAATATTTAAGGTATTGTTACTAGATGTGGTGCGCACCACGCTGACTGGTCACGCAAGGAACACTAGCAGCTAGCAATGGCCCAGGGCAGGTCTGGCCCAGATGTGCGTTTTGTGCAGATGTGGTATCTGCCCCGCTCCTGCAGCTGCAGGGTGGGCTCCTATATCGCATGAGAGCCAAAAAATAAAGAAAATCCTAAAGCCTGACCCAAGTTCGACCCGCACCAGACAGTCTTGCGATATCAAGACCCGACAGGGACGAATTTCGGGTCAGGCTCGGGCATAAAATCTATGCTCTAAAATACAGCCAACCTGAGTCTCAGAATGTGTGTTAAACTCACATTTTATTGCAAAATGCTTGTCCCTTTTTTCTCTTGGGAAAATAAGGCCTCAAAATGGAATAAAAAAGGGGTGAGTTAACATGGGTGGCTAAATGAGCAATGTTGCTTAATGTTTCATGTTTAGTTGAACAGTTCAGCACAGCTATGTTTTGCTCAAAGTAACACCATTGTTTGTCTTGGACATGATCCGTGCAGAGTTATTTTATGCATCCAGAACTTTTACAAATTGAGCCTTCACAGCAGGTCTGCTTCATAATCCCTGTGCCCAGTCTGCTGCTTCAATCTGTTTTTCAAATTTAGATTCTTCAAGAAGTTAACCGTCTAAGCTGTAACCACATTTTGTGGCATATTCTGTATCTCCCGATAACAGCTGCAATTGTGTCCCAACACAATTGCAGCTGTTTCGTCATCAACAGATGTAGTCTGTCTGAACTATTTCAGTTGATTGTGTGCAAATGCTGCTGGAAACTTAACTTCTACATCTAGCAGCGCTGTTGTGCTCAGATTAACAATACATCCATTTGTGCCCACATTGGATGCATAAGAGTGCAACTGTGGGAGAAGATGGAGAAGCTATTATGTTGGAGAAGACTGCAGATTGTTTAGGTCCATCACACTACAGACTCCACTGCTTGCCAATGGCATACATTCATTTCTCGTTGGCACATAGATACAATAAAAGTTCTCCAGGAGCAAATTGATTTTCTATTTTCTACAAAGGCACCCCTGTTCTTATTCGTATATACTCCCAGTTGCACCTCTTGATTTTTCTTCCTCCTTGCACTCTCCTCACATCATCCACACCATAAGAGCTCTGTTGTCATCTCCGCTTAAAAACAAATGGATAGCTCGACTGGGTGTCTAACACTTTAGAAACTCTGGTGAGAAAAGAAATATCCTAATGGGGTGTTCAAATATTTTTCTTTTCATATTCTCTAGAACTAAATGATTTCACAAATCTTTACTTATTCCTTATCAAATTTAACATGCATTCAGAAACAATGGCTGAAAAGGGAAGATTATTGGTTCTAATGTTAAAGTTTAGTAAATTGACAAAGTTAGTACAGCTTAGAATATTATTCAAGAGTTCACTTCTTGTCCAACCTGGAAATTTTGCAAAAAATGTGAGATGTTACATTTTTAACCTGTTCAAATATTGCTGCATAGCAGTGTAAATTGTGTTATAAGCTGTAAAGCCATGACCGAACACTTAAAAGCATTTGGGAAGTCTGGCAGCTTTTTTTTGTTTTTTATCTTGCAATGACAATTCTTAAATTTTGTACAGATTAGCCAAAAGAAGTCTTCATTCATTACAAGAAATAAATACATACAATTACAACTACTGTATTGCCTTTTTGCCCTGCTATAAAAAGATCGCCTAACTTTAATAAAAATGTATAAACTTTGTTGTATTTCACCTGCATTTTATGTGTTAACACAAAATGATGTATATTTATGAAGTCTTCAATTTTTTTTACAAATGCTAATCCATAAAATGTGTGGCGTGCACACTTATTCAAAACCCCTTGTTCATGCAATGGCTCTACCAGCTATTTACATCCACAGGCTGAAGTTTTTTTTTTATTCTTATTGATAATCGTTCAACCCCGGTCAACGTTGATGGAGCTCATCTATCAATCTCAATTTTCAGGTCTTGCTATCATTTCTGATTTTGATTTAGGTGTGGACTTTGACTGGACCAATTGTTGTTAAGCTGAAAGAGGATGTCCTTAGCAACCTCTAACAGATTTTCTTCTTCTTTTCCTGTATGTGTGTCCGTCTATCTAACCTGTCACTGCTGAAGAAAAGCAGACTGCCACCATCATGTTACAAGGTGTAGATGGCGTGTTTTGGATGTTGAATTTCTGCCACACACATTATTTTGACTGTAGGCCAAAAATCCAGTTTGGTGTCTCTGACCAGAACAACTTCCTCCAGATGTTTGCTGAATAATGTGGAGCCCGTCTGTGAGAAATAGGGTTGGGGGTGGTGTAAAAGGGACTAAGGAAATGTGACGCCATCAACTGTGTGTTATCGTCCTGTTCCCAGTGTCGGGATGATTGGCAGGATGTTGATGAAGCATCTCTGCCTTTGTATGTTTGACCACCACCCGCTGGATGGGAGTGGTACTGCTGTTTTTCATCACAACGTCCCATACGTCATTGGGTTGTTTTACATAAACGGCCCATAGCAGAAGGAAACACAAAAATCCTGGGGCTTGTAATGGAAAAGGGGCTAACGTTCCTTTAAGTTTTGTTATGTTCCACATTAATCATGTAAAGGAAGGATATGGACCATTACCTATCTTTTAATAAATGTAATTTTATTTTACAAGAATTAGTGTGAGAGTTGTTTTCATGTATATTGAGTCCATGAGTAATTGTTTTAATTTAGCTGCTGCCAGGGGGCAGATACAGCCTTATAGAAGCTAAACGACAACAGTATATCATGAATGGGTGAAATAAGTGATGCACATGGACAATACAAGTTAAAAGAACATTAACTGCACCTGCTGTGGAGCTAAAAATTTGTTAAAAGATTTGCAGAAGAAACTTTATTTGAAGTGCTCCTAATAAAAAAAATATATGAAGATTTATGAAAATTTCTAATACAAACTTGCATGCTTTAATATAAAAAAAAAACATCAACCTGTAAATACTAAGCCTGTTGTGTCTGAGTGTCATGTTATACATGTACATCCTAAGCCAGTGTCTGCCTTAAAGGAAATTTCACCATAGTAACACATGGTGACAATAAAGATTTTTGATCTTGACAGACAAGAATCAGAAAACTTGGGGGGCTTTGTAGTTGAGGGTAATTTAGAGTGGTTTAACATTGGATAAAGCAGTATGGAAAAACATTATTGACAAGACCGAAGTTTATTGTTTTGATTTTTAATCAAGTGCTATGGATAACACAGCGGCACCAGGATTCTGACCTTATGGATTCTGCAAGTTCTGGAGCTTGAGTTGCTAATGATTGCCAAGAAAGATACCTGTGGGTTCTGGTTTAACGGCAGCTCCGAATGTGAAACTTTCACCATAGGCATGTTAAAATGGAAATAAAGTGCAGACACAAAAAGTACACTTAACTGCATATTGTAATTTAAATACGTTTGATATTTCATTGCGATTTGAAGCCAAGTATACAATAGCTATCGCTGACTGGTGGCTTTGTTTCAGTTTTTCAGCAGTAGTGTTCATCAAATGTACAGACAAAGAAAACAAAGTAATTTGAATGTTAAGGACCAGAGTTATTTTGGAGTTAGGGTGAGATTTTACTCTTTTCCTGATAGCTTAACTAACCCACAAGGCACTCTTCAAATTAATTTATATTAGTGTTTAAGAACACTATGTTTGAAACGTTGAAACGGCTACCATGCAGAAATGTCTAACATATACTACCTTTATTAATGGCATTAGCTGCAAGTCAGAGGACCACTGGTATTGTTACCTACTGCATGTTGTGAGAACAAAAAGCCTTCCCTTTGCAGTTATAGAGCCCATGATACATCTACATTTAGATCCTAAGGCTCTTTGATGGTTTAGATAACGCTGCTTTACTTTGAATGCCCGTTGCTTCCAGTGATGTGTCTGAGACTGAGCTTCATGAACATAAGGAAACAGCAAATCGCACGTGGATTTAATGCTAAACTAACTTTAAATTAATTAATTTCAGTTGCTTAAAAAATCCTGTAAAGGTTCACAATACACCATTAAGCATGTATAAAAACACATTTTAAGGCGGATTAATCATTTTTAAATCCCCGACAGTCTGAGTAATGGGTACATTGTGCATTTAAGCTGCAGACTGAGAGCTTGGCAGACAAAAACTAGACAGTTACACATTATATTTGTTTAATGGATGTGCATTAGTCATTAAATATTTGTAAATAGTCCATACAGGGAACACGTTTTTTGAACAAATCACTTTTGTGGCAGTTCCAAGTTTGCTACATTGGAATTAATGTCACTTTCTTAAAAAATTTGCAAATACGTAAATTATTCTGCTGTTTGTGTTTATTTTGTTATATTCTACTTAATTATTTATATTTACTTTTGGTCGAACAAGTACTCCTACTGAGAAACAGAATCTCGATCTCTAAACAAAATCTTACAGTAAAAAAAGAGATATGTCAAACAAAAGAAATTTTGTGTGCACTGTACATGTGCAAAAGCCAATATGTGACTGAGTGAAGTTATTATTATTATTATTATTATTATTATTATTATTATTATTATTATAACAATATCTGCACGATTATGTAGTTATTGTGTCTTCTGCCCTGCAGCAAAAAGTTCAAATCCTCTCTGTGATTCAGGTTCTTGTACATGCTGGGTTCTCTCCAGATACTTGGGCTTCCTCCGACAAGATTATCCATGTTAGGTTAACACATTTCACAATTTTGTGTTTGATACATAATTCCATATAGTTTTGAGTCTGATGACTTCACCATGTATCTTGCGATGTAGAAAGTCATAAAAATAGGCAAAGGCCATTGAAAAATGAAAGAGAGTCCATACCTTTGACTCATTGTGTACATTAGTACTTTAATGCACATAACTGAATGTTTTATCAACTGTGGGCACCTACCAGGTCAGGAGTCGTACAAATATTTGTCCTTACTGTTGCTGACGCACGCATGCATTGAAAGACAACTCTGAAACAACAATATCTTGAAATCCTACATTGCAGCTAATAAATCAAAAATTATTTTTTTTGTTTGCTGTTTACTCTTTCATTATGATTTTTCTACTGTAATTCTCAGAATTGAGCAAGGAAAGTCAAAAATTTTAAAGTCAGATTTATATGTATTTGCATAGAACATCTGTAAACAAAATGCATTTGAAACACTCAACCATTTTCAACCCAATACATGTTTTTTTAATTGAGAGACTTGGTCAGAAACATAGACCAATCGTAGCTTAATTTCCAGAGGAAGAGCAGAAACTGCTTTAATGCACGGGAAATTACTTTTAAATATGCTCCCGGGGAAATGTTTGTGTTTTCATAATGAGAGGAAACAGAGGATGGACAGACTCATTTTTTTGTTCTTTTTATGGTTCAAAGAAAAAAGCCAGCAAAAAAAAAAAAAGAAGAGAATCGGGCTTTTTGTATTGAGGAGCTTAGAGTGAGCCTGCAGTTTGATCCCACGCATGGTCAACAAACCAGCTGCGCGCCGCTTATTTACCAGCAAATATGAAAAAGAACATGTGACTTTTGTCATTTACATTGCGGCTTGAATCATGCCTTCTCCTCGGGATCAATTGCAAAACGGTGCAAGATGCTGCTGATCATCTGCAGCTCCAGTGAATAGAAAAGGAGGAAGAAATGTACGTTAAAGCGGATTATACAACTGTGTCCTCGCGATGGCCCTCTGTTCGAGGGCAGTAGCTCTGCTCCCACCCTCAGGCCCTGAGCAGGATCTTTTTATTCCGCTTGGATCCTCTTCTTTTCGCCAGCTGCTGCCCTACTTGCTTGGCTCACTCTGCAAGTGAAATTCCCTCTATCAGCTGAGAGCCTGTGCCACTTGTATGAGAGAGCCTTTTGAGTCCATCCCACCTCGAATAATTGTGCGGGTCAAAGCTCAGAGCGGAGGCGCCCAGTCTGAAAATGGCCTTACATGTGGGTTTGACTCCAGATTCAAGTATCGGGGTAAATTGGTTCATTTGGAAATGCTGTGCGTGGCAGATAGAGTCTCGGTCTGGATATAAATGAGATGCATTGATTTTTTGCCTTCTTGCTAAGTATTTTTTGCTCAGCCTGTGAATAAGCTGTCTGGTTAGCATTCAGTTTAGGTGTCTTATACACTTATTGAGCCTGTTAGACCAGGGTGTCCCATTTTACATTACTCACACACGCAAGTAACTCATTACAGTTGTCAGGGGTAGGATTGTCAAAAAAGGAAGAACATGAAGAGCGAGGAAGAATTTATGTTCGGGGACTCGCAGCACTAGACACGTTTAGTCAGATTACATCTTGAAACTTATTTTATAGTGATTTCATGATCAGCACAGAGTAGTTCATATTTCTCAAGTGGAAAAAAAAAGAATGAGGCTTTTCAATTTTTTATCTTTAAAATCCTAAAATAAATGTGTGGCCTGTGTCTTCAAATTCAGCCCCTCTGAGTCAATACTTTGTAGAACAACCTTTCGTTTCAATCAAGTCTGTTTCAGACATCAAGAGACTAGAAATATCTTTCTATTTTTCTGTGCAAATTAGCTCAAACTCAGTCAGACTGGATGAAAAGCATCCCTGAAACTCAATTTGGACTTTGACAGGCCTATTCTAACATATGAATGAGTCGTGGTTTAAACCACTCCGCTGTATTTCTTGTAGTATGGTTAGGGATGTTATCATGCAGGATGGTATGCTTCAGTCTCAGGTCATTTGTAGCCGCTAATCAGTTTCCATGTGTTATTTTCCTTCCCATTCACAATTATGCACGACTACTTTCTATCACGTAGAATCCCAGTAAAATACAAAGGTTTGTGGTTGTAACATAGTCAAATGTGAAAAGGTGAGGGGATGTGTTTGAAACCATTCAAGTTCAGTAAAAAAAATTATTTGGATGCATTTCAAACTAGTTGTCTTTGCTGTTGGTCTTTTCCCATTTATATTAACCAGAAAACACTGAGTGACAGGTAAAGGATTTAGCTCTGTTCTCATGAGTTGACCTTAAGTCTCCATTTGTTGCGCGTTATGAGAAAGACAGTTACCTGGGAAACGAACCCAAGGACGTTTGGCATACATAAACACACGGACATTTATCTTCCCTGAGGCCAAGCTCTCAGCCTGATTGTGACGTAGATCCCCTAAGACAACATGGGGTAATCGACCAGTCCTGAGCAGGCTTTGCTCCTCCATATAAGCTGAAGAGTTGGACCCTCTCTGGCGTTCGGATCTCTGCCCGTCTCGCATTGTTTTTGTATGAGAGTCCAGTCCTGAAGCTGTAAACATCACTCCGCCTTTTAGATTAAATATGTTAAAATGTGGTTTCCATTTCAGGAGTCGTTTCATTACTGAGGAAGTCAACAAATTGAGAACACCCCATTATTCAGGCAAAGAACCTGGGGTGACCGCAATTGGAGGTAGTCAATTCTTAACAGATATCTCAGGAATCCCTAATCACCTGTGCTCTTTTGGGCTAGAAAGTTCATTATTCTGATATCATCACCTTAGTGTGTGCGGTTGCAGAGACAAAACGCTCATCCCTCCAGTATAATCAACCCAAACAAATACTTTGCACGTGAAATGTTTCCCCCAGGTCAGAGTTGATATCAGCTCTCATCCCATCTGTATTTCTACACCTATCAGTAGGAGACTAATTCTTTCCATCTTGATCCTCAGGCACGTACACTTTCCTTGCAGGTTTTCAGAAGTGACTGCAGTGGACACAATGGCCCCTCCATATTTTTTTTAGCTTACTGGCTTTGCACAGTATCAAGTGTGTATCTTGGTGAGTTTGATGGGTTGAGCAAGTGGAACGGGAAAAGGGCATTGTTTGAAAGAATTCAATTGTGCGGCTGGTAATAAATGACCTTTACCAGAAATGCATTTCGGGCTGGTGGGAAACAAGTTATTCATCAATTCAGTCACAATAATCGAGAGTTATTTTGAGTTTAACTTTACATTGACAAAAAAAAAAGGTTTTGCAAGACTTAGCTATTTATATGTAGACTGCACAACGCTCACATACTACATTAATAAAGCTACTCTCCCACTCAGAGTTCTGCAAAACCTAAAGATACAGAAAAGGAGGCATAAGAACCTTGATGTACAGGGGACGTTTTAGATTAGGACATCAAACTAAAGATGTTGGGATTATTTGAAGGAAGGGTGTCAATCAGGTGTCAATCAGGTCTTATAGCAATTGCATCCTGACCTTTGCCACTGTTATAAGAAATATTATTCTGAAGTCACTATGGCCTCACGTCACTCAGACGTTGGAGGCGTGCAGACCTGATGGCTGTGTATATGATCCACTGTTTGCTCATTTCAAGGCGCATGCTGCGTAAATGATTATTGTCTAGGATAGACTGTCTTTGTTATTTCTCAAGCCAAGGCCACTGTGCAGTATTAGGGAGAGCCGAGAAACGAGACAGGGCAGAGACAGGGCAGACGCAGACTGCAGCGGGACCGTGGGGTGCAATTACTTTCCATCTATGTGATCTCTGCTCTGTTTCTCAATAAAGTGCTCGAACGTCATCACTCCACCATCTCCTTCTTCAGTAACTCAAGGAAGTCAGTTATCTGTGCAGAATTCCCATAACAGCCACCTCGTTTATGTCTGTTTAATTCTCTCCTGGTTTTTTTGCTCACATAGACACTTTAATTTGTATAATCAGTGCTTTAGTTGTCAGAAAATAGAATAAGACTTAGTTTTGAATATTTGTGCAAAAGTGGAAAAACAAAGTTGTACCCTGGAAGAGGCAGGGTACATCCCGGACAGGTCAGTAGTCCATTACAGTGCAGCAAAGAGAAACAGAGGACCAACAACCATGCATACACAAACCCAATTTAGAGAGAGCAATTAACCTATGAGTCAGGTTTTCTGACTGTGGGGTGGACCAGGAGTATCCAGGCACACAAAGGGGGAGCATGCAAACTCCCTTTAAGTCTAACCCATTATTTGGATCAATAATACACAGGCATTTTTATTTAATCTATTAGTTGATCTTAGTCCTTGGGTTTTGGTTCGTTGGATCCTTCATGTTTCCCTTCAGTTTCTCCCATGCCCATTACTCCAATCAGGGAACTTTTCCCCAGTTCCCTGTCTGGAGTTCCCCCAGCATGTCTGCATTGTGCTCACCTGATGTTCATGTTACTTGTTTATTCAAGCTAATTGGTTTCTTTCTCCCACGGCTGGATTCTGCTGTTGCACTTGCCCTGGTTTCCCCTGATGTTTGCTCATGTCTTTCTATACTTTTCCCTCATTGTCTGCTATCTTCCTGTTGCCATCTGGGTCCTCCTCAACAAACAAGAAACAAGGACAGATACGTCACATTTTTTCATCTGGTGTTTAGTATGCAATATTACATTTGCCACACTATACCATGTAGTCTTGCCTCACCTTTCTTTATGTTCTTTTGTTTTTTTTTCCCAAACATTTTCTAATATAGTGTTTGAAATATTTGAGTAGAGTGGTTTGTTGGTTGGAAAATATAAAGACATCCAGCACGGTTGAAAACTTTTGCACAGTAAAGTATGCTGTTAGTAAAACAGCTTCTTCTGGATAGTTCCTCTCTCTTCTTTTATTGTTTCTTGTTGACTAGAATATACCAGGAGCGCATAAAACTCATATTTATTGGTCTCTAGCTGCACAAACATGAAATATTACTTTGAACACCTAATTTGATTTTTTTTTTTTTACTTTGTGAACTGAAATATATACCTCTGCAGCAAGTCACAAAAGTCATCACAATGTGCAGCGTAGCAGCAATGATTTGCCCTGAAAATTATACACCAGTGGCAGGCTGCTCAGACTTTAACTTATAACTCATTAAAATGTTTCACTTCACTGAAGCTCTGTTTATCACTGCCTCTTTTGTCACTTTGGCGAACTTTATCAGGTGCTCTCTAGGAGGTTTTGTTCCTCCTGAATAATTACTGAGAAGATTGCTCAGGCACAGTATGGATCAGAGAGTGTGAAAGCATCCGTAACGTGATTCACACAGTGGGTGGAAGTGACTTTTTATAGAGATGGAGCAGGAAATAGGACAACAGTGGGAATGAGAAAACCTTCTCAGAGCCCAGTTGCTTCTGCCAGTGAGCCCAGTTCCCTAAAAATCTTTGCCTCTAGTCATACAGTTTCAACTTTAACAGCAATTATTTTTGGCGTGGTGTATTGTCTCAGCAGACATACAAAACAGAGCGGAGGGGGTGAAACAGTCATAATGGGAAAGATGAGGCCTTATCTTGCAAAATCTCATTAAATTTTCCAACAGTGCATCGGGAGCCTATTTGTGACTGTTAATTGTGTGGGTGCTGGCGTTTGAATGCAGCCCTTGGAGCAGCTGTTAGGGCTTTTAGGAGTGCTTTTACTGTTCACGATAATGCCGGAAATGATTACCCTGGCAGCATTCATTCCCAGTTTCCCATTTCTGAAACCACAATTAAAAAGAAAACTATCCCATTACATTATTAGTCGGTATTGTTTGGAGGTTGGAGGTAGATGACTCAGACGTAATGAATGCATTTGAAAGCATGTTTGCTCCATTAGCGTCTCTGTCATGAAGAAATAAAAATAAAAATCGATTCCCTCAAAACTTCTTCATATCAAAGGTTTCTGTTGTTTTTTTTATGCCATCCAAATATCCAATTTGGCTGAGTCGTAAGAGGGGAGCGCCTTCAAGGGATTCTTCTTCTTCAAGGTAACTAAAGTGACTATTTTCCTTCTGTAGTCCCCCATTAAATACATCTATGATGCTATGCTTACTTTTTTTCTGGAATAGGCAATCACTTCAAGGGACACATTTTTTAAAATGTGTTTTTAATGGAAATACCAGGAAAGACAAAAACTTTTTTGGTTAAATGATTGCAAAATATTTTTAGAAAGTAAAAATATACGTAAAACAGGAATTTCTACCTGAAATCAAATTGTATGTTTCCAATCATATTGGACATATAGTTATGTCTCAAGTATTCCCAATCACATTATTTTGATTAGTTCATAAACAAAAAATAGGCAGAACATTTAAAATAACTAATTGTTATTTTTGAAAGAATAGCAAACCTTTATAATTAAAATTTTTAGTCGGCTGCTTGGCACCATCTCACAGATGACCAGGACCAGAGAAAAAAAACTTTTAAAGGTTGAAGTGACGTTTATCGAACTTTAGCAGCGACAAAGAATAAAGATATATTGGGACAATTAGCACCCCTCAGTATAAAAAGCAATAGATGACTGGATTCTAACACCAATTAGGATGAATAAATAATGACATTTAATAGGAAAACAAAAGAAAAACTTCAATGTTGCTCTAAATCAAACTTTTATTTTTCATCTGGGAGTATTTAAAATGCACTAGGACCGAGTTTAGCATTCTTATAGGGTGTTTTGTGGTGTGCATGCGTAGGAAATGTGCACACTGTTTCTGTGTCTTTAAAGATATAAGATTCTTGTGTGGGAAGCATGAAGGCAATGTCAGGGGAAAAAAACTCAAGATAATCCACCTGACATTCCAGGATGATGGTAATAATAAGCTCTTGTGCAGTACAACAACCAGCACAAATGCAGGTTCATTTGATATTCCCTGTGTTCGTTAGACTTGGGCCACCTATTTATATCGAGATATAAAAAGGTTTGAAAAGGAAAAGGTTAGAAAATTATACTGTTTATTTTTTTTTATAACATTCCAAAAAAAGGAATGCAGTGACTGAACAACAGTAATGCAATGTTATCCCTCCCCTACCTGTTACCGCATAGTGTGGGTCAGCTAGCTGGAAAAACAAGATAGACATGATAGTGATGTTGTGGTAACTAAACGGATTCACCCATCACTTTTATTCAGCTAATATTCTTACAACCACTTTTCTCCAGCTATGAGCCGTGCGTCTGTTGCATGGCTGACTGGGGGCTACCTAACCAAGCAGATATATTAATAATAATGAATCATCTTATATCAATTTGTTACATTCCCATAGACCTGCACAATGTACTCAACAGCAATCATCATTGCAATGCCAGTACAATGATGTAAACACAAAGGACGGCTTTAATGCAACAGTTTGATATGCTCTCATGTTTAAAGTGTTATGCATTCATGACGATGGGTTTTTAAGAGATTTTGGCAAAGTGAAATTAATGGCAAACACATAATCTCACCTTCACTTCTGTTGTGGCTCTGTATCCATTTCCTCTTTCCATCAGCCTTCATGGGAGAACATTTTTCCGAATTACCAGCTCGAAAAGCAGTTATCTGTGAAAGTTTCTTGATCTTCCAACGGTTAGCTTTCCTCTGCTCACTTCCTGTAGGCTGCCATCTGCCACTGTAATCACATAAACTGTGAAAATAGATACCTGGAAAATGCAGATATCTCAGAGCATTCCCCTGCTTATCTTGGGTTTTGGAATGCTGGGCATCTGCTTGGAGGCTGGTAATCATTTTAAGCTGGAGCATTAAGGTCTGAGATCCTATATCTGAGAACTCAGTTCTTGTTAGGAGGCAGTGATGCATGTTTCCTTCACGCCTTGGACCTGAACAATTTAACTTGTTCTAAATGTGTTCAAGAATAAGTTCTTTCACAATTTTCTGGAATTCATTGCATGCAATGAGCAACAAAAATGATGAATCTTCTTTGTTTGATTAATTTAGTCAATGCTGCATCCAGATGGCTGACAATGTAACATCAAGTCCTTCCATTCTCTGAAGTAGTAACCATATGTGCCAATAGAATCACAATTTTCAGACATTATCTCTGAGCAGCGTCGTGATTAAGGGCCCAGTTCTCCTGGCCTCAATCCTCCAAAACAGAATACATAAATAAGTAAATCTAAGATAACTGCAATGATGCCAGCAGAGGAAAAATGCAGTTTAGATCGATTTCTCCCTGAAAAAGCAGCACGTTATGAGGAGAGAGTAGGACCTTCACCTTGCAGAGAAATAGCTCATTGAGAAAACGGAGAATCCAACAGAGACGCATACAAAGCAGCCAATAAGCAGCTATGATTCATTTTGGCCTTGTTGCATTGAAACAAATTGCACCGTTTAGGCAGGCTGGTGGTATGAACTGTTTTTCTCAATTTGTGAAGGTTCTACTACACTGCTTGCATAAGAACAGTAAGGCTACCTTATTGTGCAGTGTCTATGAGACAAACGTATGGCATCACAGCTGGTTACATTTCTCAGTCTTGTTTTTGTGTGTGTGTGTGTACCTGAATCACCACAGATATTCGTCCTTCTGAAAAGTGCAGCAAGGAATGCACCTCATCCGTTTTGTACTATCTATGCAAATCAGATATGCAACGATGAGTGCTTCTGACAACCTCCCTCCTGAACCACGAGCTCTGTCTTGAGTTAAAAAAAAGTGCCCTGGGAGAGGGAAGTTGGTGTGCTGAAGTCGTTACATACCCTCCTTTTTGACTGGATTTGTGTGTTTGTTGTGCACTCGGACATAAAGTGTGGTTTCAGGGCCGAACAGAGGTGCAATACTGTAATTTATACAACCTACAGGTTGTTGTGCAACATCACCGGCAAGCACTCCCTGCGGTGGATCGATTTGAGATCTGTAACCTAGAACTCAGGGATGTTTTTTTCTTTCCTTTCTTGTCTGAAGATGTACAGTGCCTTGCACAACTATCCAAAACCATTGAACCTTTTCACATTTTATCTTGTTACAATTATAAATGTCAGGGAATTTCAAAGAAACTGTAGGAGATGGACATCTAAGTCTCTTTTTGTCTCCTTTGGGAGAAATTTGCTTTGTACCACACAGACAAATATATGAGATGCATTGGATTCAGGGTGTTGACAGGAAAACTGTCAACATCCTGTTAGTATGGCACTCCATAAATCAGGTCTTTATGCAAGAGCAACAAGAGGATAGCCATTGTTCGAGGAAGTTAGACGAAGTCCCATGTAGTTTGAACACACAGAATCTAAAGGCATAATGCAAAGATGTTGAACTCTATGTATCATTTTCACTTCAGTCGCCTATTGTGTGCTATCTTGTGTGAATAAAAAAGGCAAATTTAGAGGAAAAACTGCAACAATGGGTTCAACAGCGAACCATGACCAGGTTGACTGGTAGTCTTGGGAAAGTGAAGAAAAGGCCACTCAATGAATGAATGAATGAATGAAGGCGGGCAGAAAGAAAGAAAGAAAGAAAGAAAGAAAGAAAGAAAGAAAGAAAGAAAGAAAGAAAGAAAGAAAGAAAGAAAGAAAGAAAGAAAGAAAAAGAAAGAAAGAAATCCTGTTTACACTACTGCAGGGTATGTTCGCCTCACTTGGCCTTTTACCTACTGGGTTACATTACAACATAATTTATGTGTTTTTTATTATCTAATTTTATGTGATAGATTTGCACAAATTAGTCTAAGTTGGTGCAGTGAAATGAGAACAATATATATAAAATGAAGAATAAAACAAATAAACGCAAAGTTGACACGTGCATAAAGAACCTCCTCCTTTGCTGTGAAGCCCCTGAAAAGTTCTGGTGCAACCAGTTAGTTTCAAAAGGCACCTAATTGCAACCAAGTCCCCCTGTGTGCAAACCAAGTGTCACATGATGTGTCAGTTACATGCGAAAAAATAAACCTACAAAGTTGTTGGCATGTTCTGTAAATGACATGCTGCAAACTTCAAAACAATCAATTTTAATTCCAGATTGTGAGACATCATACCATGAAATATGTTGCTAGGATAATACTTTTGCAAGACACTGAACGTAAAAAGGAACAGTCACAGTAAGGATTTATTCTCATACCCTTAAACCATGCATAATACAATTTTAGTTAAGTAATTCAGGGATAGTATATTAAGTTTTAAATCCTTTTTAGGTCAGTAACAAATGTAAAACAAGCCATCTTAATAAAGTTCAAATCAAAAGGTTTTCAGGAAACAACTGAAATCCCCCTGCAGGGCTCTGCTAGATCCTTATGCATTTTAAGAGGTAGTCTAGCTCTGCATCAGATTATTACAAGGCACACATCCCAGGTTTAATATCAAAGTCTACCAAGAAATAAGATCTCTACTAAATTAACATAGAGTTTCTTGTGCAGGCAACGAAAGCTGTGTTAATTCAGCAGAGTCTCATCTTCTTCGTGATTAGACCAGTGCAATACAATATTATCATGAAGAATAGACCTTGGACTGCCGTATATATCTCCCACACAGACAATAACCAGATTTCAAATATTGAAGCTGCAAATAAAGAAAATAACACGCAAACATCCATTTGCAACCATCCGTGCGCCACACACGACAACTCTCTAGCTTTTTGTGGGTGCATTCTGCTGAGGCACGATGAAACATGCGAAGAGCGAACGCAGGAGTGTGTTGCGATAATTCATCAGATCCCAATGAATTGAACAGCAGGACTCTAAGCCGGCCACGTTATCATGAAACAGCTGTCGACAGTAGCATCAAAATTACATGGTGGGCTCCCAGAATCCCTGCTCCTGTTTCTCCTCACGGACGTTGGTCTCGTGCCACCCGGCGGCCTGGCTGGAAGTCAAAAAGCAGCCCCCACAGGAGTGTGTAGAATTTCATATCAAAACAATGTACAAGAGACAAAACACAGGAAAAACAGCGTTTGAAGAGGTACCACACTTTAGAGGGATCCGATGAAAAACGACGTGTCACTTTTGAGCTGCTCGGCAAGCTCATCCAGGAGCTAACACGCACACTCACAACCACGAGTGTGCGTGCAAAAAAAAATGTTGCAGGCATTTGTTGCCGTCAATTACCTGATGTTTCGCTGGAATATTAAGCTCCCCGTTGCCAGGAAAGAGATCAAGAACGTATTGAACAGAATACAAAACAGCCCGGCGTATCTTTACATAGCGAACCGTTCGTACCAACAAAAGCCATCCCCTTCCATCCCAGCATATCAGCTGTCACCATGGCAGCCTGCTCTGATCACTGGACGGATTAGCATGGATCATTGTTAGCCGCTGGTCGGACCGAATTCACCTGGGCCTTCTGATACACGCTGTTGCCCTTGGTAAACAGTCTTATTTTTAGTGTCGGAGATGGATAATCCTGTACACGGGGAAGGGATTAGCCTGAATCAATAATGACCCCACACCCTAAGCAAGTCATGTCAGCCACACTGAGCTTCCCGTCCCCGATGAGTCTTAGGTTTGAACTAATACAGGAGATATTGACTTTCAGGACAGAATGCTAAATCTGTGGAGTAATATGTAACAAATGAGTTGACTACATCACTTCACAGGTTTTCAAACTTGAAATTGAAATGTTACTTGTCTTTTGGTCCAGTTAACCATTTAATCCTCTCTTCTTACCAGCAGTATAACCATGGAAATCTGTCTCCACTAAAAGGTGATCAAAATGATGAACATTAGGAATATTACGATCATGGCTCTCACATCTTAGTACCTCTTCGGATGAAGGCATCATCCCATTAAGTGCAAAAGCCTCATCATGTTTTAATGTTTAAATGCACTCAAAATCACAGCACAAAGGCACTAAAAAAAGTTTCAGAACCAAGACATATGTCATCTGCGCTACCCTGCATTCCAAATTATTACACAGAATCCAATTTTGTGGAGAATTATTCTGCTCCTCTGTCAAAATTAGACGTTTCAGATCATCAAACTAACTTTATCATCAGACAAAGGTAACCTGAGTGAATAGAAAATATTTTCAAATGAAGATTTCAATCATTAAGAGAGGAAGGCTATGTAAATCGATACCGCCAACGTGCCATCCCTTATTAAATCATAAATTGACCACTTTGGTGGGGTTTTTCAAGATAAGGAGAGGTCGTTCCACGTATTCATGCAAAAATTACTAAAAATATCGAAATCCCCTGAATCTGCAGGCCATGGAATAAAAGTCCGTGTCAGCTGCTTAATTAATTCCTTTCTCACTCGTCTAAAGGCCTAAGAATGAAGCCTGCACTGATTGCTATGTTGTCATTAATTATTTGCTTTTCTTCCTTTACAGAATAAATCAGCAATATGATCAAGAAATCATTCAGAATTACATGTATTATTGAATCAGATGATTAAGAATATGAACTGATTCTCCTGTATATGTAATATAGTCTATGCATCTTTTTTTAATTTCTGTCGCCTATTCTGTGCTATCTTGTGTTAAGTTAATAACATACGTAGAGGGTTAGTGTTGCATTGTATTAGAATTTTTAAAACTTTGAAGGGGTATGAATATTTTTGTGAGGCACCATAATAATGTCACTTAACCATGGCTTCAGTGCATCCGCAAAAAAGGCATATTTAGAGGCAAACCTGCAACAGTGGGTGTAACAGTGAACCATGACAATGCTGACTGGCCATATTATCAAGAAATCAATCGATCAGATTTGCATGTATTAATGAATTGGATGATTAAGAACATGAAATGATTTCCATGTATCTGCAATAATAGTAAATAACGTAAGTATTAAGTCTGGCTGTAATGTGTTAGATCCAGCCTGCAGCAAGGACATGCTGTTTTGTCAACGAAGATGGAGACTGTTTAAGAGAGCAGACACAGAGAGTGTGATCTGACCAGAGCAAGCGGTGGAAACAGTGACAATGGCATATGTAAATCACACACCCAAAAAATATGTTGTATGATTTAAGAGTTGAGACGTAAAACTCAAGGTTAGAATGGGGAAAAGGACTCAGTTAAGGCTCAAACAACAACTCAGAGTGACCTTTTGCCCAATACACCAGCGGGATGGAGGAATTTGTTATGTCGACCAATGCAAGTAAAAGTAAAAATCACCCGGAGAGGTGGCATCTGTTAGGGCAGAAAGCTGCTGTCATAATTCCCTTTTTCATAGAATATGAAGAAATTTTCTATAATAAAAAGGAATGCTGATTAAAGAGAATGAGAAAAGGCCTGCTGCTTTGTACAAAATTTAAAAAGTTCAAGAAGATAATGATCACAGGAGGACAGGAGAAGCTGAATGCAACTCTCTAATGAACTAAGTCCCCGATATGTTCCCGGCTGAACCAATGAGGTGAACTCCGATGATTAATTTTATTTATGTAGCACTAATTCACAACACGTCATCTCAAAGCACTAGTCAAATTCAATCAAATCATACAGACAGATTTGTCAAAATACTTTCTATCTAAAGGCAAGTAAAAACATAAAGGCTCCTTGAGTGGCTTCCTCTAGGAGAGAAACACCACTTCGCAGATCAACTAAAAGTTGTTGGTACCCAATAACTGTGTAGTAATAGCTGCTATAAAGGGAGAAGAAAACTACGACAACATAACATTAAAGATTGAAATAATTGCAAATATTGCTAAATTAGGAAAAAGTAGGAGAATGTACAAGACTACTTCTCCCTTGTCGCCTTTTCATAATAAACCTCTTCAACCTGGGATTGTAATAGTTGTCTGCTCCAGGGTCTTACTAACCACACATGACAGACCAATGATTATTTAAAAACATATGTTGAAGATTAATTTATAACACAGATTTAGTATTATAGTAAAGAGAGTAGGAGCTCATAGGACTGTGTAGTAAAGGAATTTTGCAGTTTTGGCTGTATTTGAAACACTAACTATAATGATGGATAAGCAATTGTTATTCAATAAACGTGTATTTTGACTCAAGGTAGTGTTGTAGTAATAACAGCATCAATAAAATAATCAGTATACTGAGATTGAAAAGTTTGATTCATTCCTAGCCTATTGTCGCTAATTAGCATCATACCAAAATTTACACTAATGGTGGATGCAATGTTCAAATTAACAATCTCTAATAAAAATTATTATTAAATATTACTGACAGCAAAAGCACAAGTAAAAAAAATTATAATAGGATATAAATGGTCAAAATCTCTTAATTTACTTGACTGCTTCTTAGATTTAGCTAGCATTGAGTCAAGCTGGACTCCTCAGCCATTAGCGTCTGGAAGAGAAGCCCACATCATCAGGTCTGATCACAAATCAGAAGATGAATTTATGAAACATGTAATCATGTTATTAGATATAAAGAAAACTGAATTAACAAATAGATTTTATAAGATTTATTATAAAAGAAAATCTGGATTCTTAAAACTAGCAGGTTAAAGATCATAATCTAAGAGACTTTGAACCCATTCTACACATCTATAACAAAACAAAAAGCTTTCATTATAATACACATATAATATAAAACAAAATAGGTAAAAAGATAATCTGATATGCATACATATATTATGATCATTATTATCAGCTTCTTTTAAGCCACACGTCTGCTGTGTGTCCTATATAGAAGTGAAATCCAATGCAAGTAAACCATGTAGGGGGACCAGCAATTTCCAATGACTTACAGTGAACCTTTTGTTTTTCATTCTTTCTGCCATATAGGTTCATGTGCTAAAACTCAGAAAAATAAGCCATAAGCTGTGGGCTTTGTTATTCATGGCTATCAAAGGTTTCAAAGAAGGCACAATAGATGCATGACATTTAGAGCAAAGCGGCATTGCCTAAAAAACACACACATGCACGTATAGCATGCATGATTCAGGCCTTTCTCTTTCTAGCTCACTTTCTGCCACTGTCTCTCTGTCACATTGTCTCATGCTTATGAATAATCTTTGCTCCCTTCCTGCTTTGCAATTAGTGTTTCTTCCACAGACCATAGCTAACTAACAATTGACCTTTAATCGACAAAGCTTGTCAGAGCGTGCGCTCTACATGTCCATTAGTTTCAACTCAGAGCACAGATGGATATTAGGAGTATGAATTCACCAAATATAAGTCATGATCTAAAAATACACCCAGTCTGACCTTCTGGGTAGATGATTAACCTTTATGCTCATTTAGCCTTTGATTCGTTTCATTATTACTTGGTGAAATTTTAATTATACAGCTCAAATCAAGGGCTTTTTTTAGCTTTCACTGAAAATTAATGTTTAAACCTCCTTCCAAAGGGCATTAGCTTAAGTGTAAATTAAATTCATCCATATATATTTTTCACCCCCAGGGACTTATCCTGAAATATCACCCAACACTTTTGGAAATTCTTGTTGTCCGTCAAAACATATTAGAGTTACGGTTATATAAGACTGCTTAATTTGAGAGTATTCAGCCGGAGAGGTTTCGGGAATGACAGTGACACAAACGAAAGAAAAGTGGGACCAGAACCATTTCCTGATAAATGAACCAGGTAAACAAGGTCTGGAGCTGCAACATTTCCACAAACAAGTTGTTGGATCCTCGAAATGTTTGATCCAATTCACTCATTAAAAGCATTTCTGGTTGTTATGCAGAAACAAGGCAAATTTAAAAGACACACATTTTAAAATTCAGTTGTTTAGCATGCTCAGCAAGATTATCTTGCAGCAGAAAAAGGAATGTTTCATTAAAATATAGAAACTGGCCACATCACTGCGTAAATCTTTCTTGTACCCGAATGGATTCCCTTTTACCATCAGAACTGCCTTAATTCATCATGTTATAGATTCACTGAGATGTCAGAAGCCTTACTTAGAGAGATACTGGTGCATGTTGATATGAGAACCTCGTGCAATTCCTGCAGATTTGTGAGTCTAGGATGAGATTCTCTCCTTTTCCACCACATCCCAAGGTGCTCCATTCAATTGAGATCTTGTAATTGTAGAGACCTTTGAAGTTCAGTGAACTTATTGTGATGTTCAAGATACCAGTTGGGGGTGATTTAATCTTGTGACATGGTGTGCTATCCTGTTGGAGGACGCTTTCAGAAAATAGGTGTGCTGTGGTAACAAAGGGATGGATATGGTCAGCAACAATCATCAGGTAGGCTTTGACAATGAAACAATCCTCAGTTGGTACTAAGGGGCCCAAAGGGTGCCGTGGTAATATCCTCCACATGATCACACTCCCGGCTGCAATTTGAACCTGCTTCTGACTGGGTTAATTTAGCTTCAGAGATGAAATTGAGACTCAGACCAGGCATTGTTTTTTTTTGTTTGTTTGTTTGGTCCAACTTTGGTGAGCCGGTGCAAATGACATCCTTAGTTTCCTTTGCTTTGCTGACAGGTGTGACAGCCAGAGTAGTGGTCTGATATTACCTCTTTTCAAGGAGTAGTCATTTGACCAACTGTTGCCTTTCCATTACGTCAAACCAGTCTATTATTCTCCTACCGCAACAAGGCATTTTAGTGCACGTAACTGCCACTCACTGGGTATTTTCAGCCTATTCTCTGTGAACTAGAGAAATTATTGTGTGGAGAAACTCCCCATAGTTCAGCAGATTCTGAGTTACTCTGGCCAGCCCATCTAACAGCAAGAAGCAGGCCACACTACATCCCCTCTCTTCCCCGTTCTGATGCTCTGTTTGAACTTTTAGCAGGTTGTCTTCACCATGTTTAGATGAATAAACACGTTGAATGGCTGCCATGTGATTGTCTGATTCATTACTTGCATTAACAAGCTTTTGAATGGGTGTACCATATAAGGTGCCCACAGAACAACATATGAACAATTATTTTATTCCTTAAAATGAAAAGGCCAGATTGGAAAGATTCTGGAGAAGATTCTTATAATCAAGTCGATTTAATTGTGCTCTGAAGGCCCTCGGAGTAAGGAAAGTAGAAGACTCCTCTACGGGCCAAAAATACTTATGTATGTTTTTTACTTATGTGTTATTTTCTTGCCAAACATGGAGGTTATTAACAGATTCCAAAAGAGGAGGAAGGTGTAAATTTTATTAGATCTTCAATAAAGATTAAATTTCAATATACAGTATTTAGTTAATGTTTTTCTCCACAACTGTAAAAGTCAAGATCCAACCAACCAAGATATGTCCTACTAACAGTGAGCAGGCTTTCTATACTTAAATTCAATTCAATTCAATTCAATTCAATTTTATTTATATAGCGCCAAATCATGAAACATGTCATCTCAAGGCACTTTACAAAGTCAAGTTCAATCATATTATACAGATTGGGTCAGATTATACAGATTGGTCAAAAATGTCCTATATAAGGAAACCAGTTGATTGCATCAAAGTCCCGACAAGCAGCATTCACTCCTGGGGAACCGTAGAGCCACAGGAAGAGTCATCTGCATTGTACATGGCTTTGCTGCAATCCCTCATACTGAGCAAGCATGAAGCGACAGTGGGAAGAAAAACCACCCATTAACGGGAAAAAAAACCTCCGGCAGAACCGGGCTCAGTATGAACGGTCATCTGCCTCGACCGACTGGGGTTACAGAAGACAGAACAGAGACACAACAAGAGAGACAAAAAAGCACAGAAGCACACATTGATCCAGTAATCTGTTCTACATTAGATGGTAGTAGCGGGTGAGCCGTCTTCTCTGGATGATGTCACAGTTAACAGAACGCCAGACCAGGTGTACCTACTATGAAGAGAAAAGAGAGAGAACAGAAAGTTAAAGCAGAAATGACAACACATAATGCATAATTGAAGAACAGTAGAACTCAATATAGTGAGAAAATTAGATCCTGATATACTCCAGTAACCTAAGCCTATAGCAGTAAAACTATAAAGGTAGCTGAGAGTAACATGAGTCACTAGTTGTAATTTTTGTCAAAAAGAAAAGTTTTAAGCCTAGTCTTAAAAGTAGACAGGGTGTCTGCCTCACGGACCAAAACTGGGAGTTGGTTCCACAGGAGAGGAGCCTGATAGCTAAAGGATCTGCCTCCCATTCTACTTTTAGAGACTCTAGGAACCACCAGCAGACCTGCAGTCTGAGAGCGAAGTGCTCTGTTAGGAACATACGGGGTAATCAGAGCTCTGATATATGATGGAGCTTGATTATGAAGGGCTTTATACGTTAGAAGAAGAATTTTAAATTCTATTCTTGATTTAACAGGAAGCCAATGAAGGGAAGCTAAAATTGGAGAAATATGATCCCTCTTGTTGATTTTCATCAGAACTCTTGCTGCAGCATTTTGGATCAGCTGAAGGCTTTGAACTGCATTTTGTGGACTTCCTGATAGTAAAGAATTACAATAGTCCAGCCTTGAAGTAACAAATGCATGGACCAGTTTTTCAGCATCACTCCTGGACAGAATGTTTCTAATTTTGGCGATATTCCGGAGGTGAAAAAAGGAAACTCTGGAAACCTGTTTAATATGGGATTTAAATGACATGTCTTGGTCAAAAATAACACCAAGATTTTTTACTTTATTACCAGAGGCCAGTTTAATGCCACCCAGATTAAGTGATTGGTTAAGAAGTTTATTTTTTGAGGACTCTGGCCCAAAGATTAAAACTTCGGTCTTGTCAGAATTTAGATGCAGGAAATTTAAAGTCATCCAGCTTTTGATGTCATCAAGACATGACTGCAGTCGAAGTAATTGATTGGATTCATCAGGATTTATGGATAAATATAGCTGAGTATCATCAGCATAACAGTGGAAATTAATCCCATGCTGTCTGATAATTTTGCCTATCGGAAGCATATATATAGTAAATAGAATTGGTCCAAGGACTGAACCCTGTGGTACTCCACAGGTGACCCTAGAGTTTGAGGAAGATTTATTATTAACATGAACAAATTGGAATCTGTCTGACAGATAAGATTTAAACCAGCCTAATGCTTTCCCCTTAATCCCTACAGTATGTTCAAGTCTTTGTAGGAGAATATTGTGATCAACTGTATCAAACGCAGCACTGAGATCTAACAGGACAAGTATAGACACAAGTCCATTATCTGAGGCCATGAGAATATCATTAGTGACCTTCACCAGAGCTGTTTCAGTGCTATGATGAGCTCTGAAGCCTGACTGAAACTCCTCAAGTAGGTCATTACTTTGTAAATGTTCACAAAGTTGATTAGCAACTACTTTTTCAAGAATTTTAGATAAGAAAAGAAGATTAGATATAGGTCTGTAATTTACTAACTCATCTTGATCAAGAGAAGGTTTCTTAAGTAAAGGTTTAATAACAGCTACTTTCAAAACCTGTGGTACATATCCATTTACTAAGGATAGATTAATCATGTCTAAAATAGTGCCACTGATCAAAGGGAATATGTCCTTAAACAACTTGGTTGGGATTGGGTCTAACATACAGGTAGAAGGTTTAGATGAAGCTAAAATTTTAGATAGCTCAGAAAGCTCTACTGCTTCTAAACAGTTCAAACACTGCGCAGATTCTAAAGATTCCTCCAATGCTGCCTCACTTACTGAGGACGAGGTAATCATGTTTGGGAGGATGCCAATTATTTTATTTTTAATGGCATCAATTTTATTTATGAAGAATCCCATAAAATCATTACTACTGAGAGCTAAGGGAATGGATGGATCAACAGAGCTGTGGCTCTGGGTAAGTTTGGCAACTGTACTAAAGAGAAATCTAGGATTATTTTTATTCTCTTCAATTAATGATGAAAAATATGCTGCTCTAACTCTGCGGAGGGTCTTGTTATACAACAATAGTCTGTCCCTCCAGATTAAGTAGGATTCCTCTTGGTGTGTAGAGCGCCATTTTCTCTCCAATTTCCTAACATTGCGCTTCAAGGAACGCAGCTCTGAATTAAACCAAGGAGCCAGCTTCCTGTGAATAATCACCTTCTTTTTCAAGGGAGCTACATTGTCTAATGCAGAACGCAATGAGGAAGTCACATTGTTAGCAAAGGTATCGATTTGTGAATGGGAAGAAACAGCAATGCTGCCATCTACAGGGCATTTCTGCAATACTGAGGATATTAAGAAGGGGACAGACTCTTTAAGTTTTGATACAGCATTATCCGATAAAAATCTACTATAATGGAACCCTCTTTTGGGGGTGGAGAATTCAGTTAGATTAAACTCAAATGTTATTAAAAAAAAAAAAAAAACTTAAATACGTTTACTCTGCCATACCAAGTCAGTGGTTTAACATTTAAACCTATAAATAAATAAATAGTGATGGCATGAAAAGTTTCTGGGGACTGGGTTACACTTTTCCTTTATTCCACACCAAAATGCTGGCCTTGTAGCAGTAACAATAAAAGAAAATGGCATAAATAAGGCTGAGCGGTGATTATGTATCGTGTGTTTTCCTTGTGGAAAGAAAAAAAAATAATCCGGCCATTTCAGGAAGTGCAGAGGGATTCATTTTTATCTACACAACTGCAAATGCAACAAAGTTGATCTGGTTCATCTTCAACACTGCATAAGATATTAAACATGCATTGTGCTTAATTCATTTAATATTAAATAAATTAAATATCTTTGCATTGTTTGCCTCCAGTAATATTATTAATTCACGTGTTAGAGACAGAAAAATGATCTGCAGGAGGGACAATAAAAGCCTGACCAAAAAAAACAAAAAGTTTCATCAATAAACTTTCTCAAATGTGTGAGTCTGAGCAGGATCCGCCTTTTTTTTTTAATCTCTATATGTAATGTAACTTGTGAAACTAAAATGAACTGCTTCAATATGGAATGAACTGTAACTGTAATATAACATAGCACATGCGGAGGTTTTAACTTTTCGCCGCCTAGATGTTGGGATTTAGCCGTCTTTAATTAAATCAGGAGAGCATATGTTAAATGGGTCTTCAAACCTCTGCAGAGGCGAACAGGAAGTTCCTCTGAGCAGGTGTTGTTTTCAAATATTAATGAAGGCTGAACTGAAGTCGGAACTTGACGACTGAACAGACTGCACTCGCAAATCTCCCGGAGCAGAACTAAACTCTCACCTCAGCCATATTCCTCCCAGATCTGCCACCTGAACGTAGCTCTTACAGCAACGATCATGCAGAGCCTTGTTGCCGATCATTGGACAGTAAAAATATTTTTGCTATGTTTAGCCGTTCTACTTTTTTACTTCACCTCATCAACAGGAATCTGTGCACAAAGAAGCCAAGTTTGGCAGCGGTTCTTCGCCGAAACCAAGCCTCTGTTGTTCACCTGCTGATCTGGGAACAACAACAAGGTGCAGAGCTTTGTCAGCCCGGACCCGCTTGTATTAAAGGATAACCTCCTTTCCAGTGGGAGTCTGTGTTCCACACAAAAAGCCTGATTACGCACCGATTCTCATTCCAAAGACAACAACGGAAATGGGATGAAAGGAAACACAGAAAGGGCCTTAAGCAGGATTGCTTTCAGTTCAGTATAAACAAATGAGATGAGAAGAGGGCAACGAGACAGTGGGGCACTATCTTTAGCGAAACATAAATTCATGAATAATAAAAGCTGTATGTGAAGAGAGAGCAAGGAGGTACACTGGCCATTTTATTTGGAAGTGTATGAAATATGTTTAGCTCCAGCGTAAAATGAAATACTGGTGACCTGGTGCAGTTTTATTAAAAAAAATAAAAAATGTTTTTTTTAAATCACATCTCAGTTTCTTTGAAGTGTAAGCGTGCCATGTAGCACTTCTAATTAGTATTTTGTTGAGACTACACACCGAAACAACTTGTGCTGGTTTAGTCATCAAAAATAATGTGAGGTTTATTAGAAACATCACACTTTCCCATAACCTCTTTCATTAAAACAAAAAACAAAAAAACACATTAAGACTATTGTAGATTGAGAACTTTTAAGTCAAAAAGGTGCTGTTTTCAGAAATAATTACTAGACAGCAAGCGGTGAAATGAAGAGGGGAACCTCTATAACTAATGGCAAGAACAACCAGATTTGCAATTATTCATTTTGAATAGAACTTGTTCAGTTTTAAGATTTGACTGTTCAGTACAATGGGTGTGAGGGTGTGAGAAGCATTGTAGGTGAAAGAAAGAAAATAACGCAGCCAGTGAGAGTAAAATTTCCACAAAAAAAAAAAAAATTCTGGATCACGTATCTAAAAGAATAAACAGGGAATTTTTTCAGATCTTGAATAGTCATCAAGTAGCAAGAAATTATAATTTTCCTTGATTAATGGCATACATTTACAACATTAAGACTCAGATATTCTCTGACATTGTGAAGTCTGAACTTTACTTGCAGAGGGGGGTAGAGTAGCCAAAAATTGTATTCAAGTAAGAGTAGTACTGCTTTAACATAATAAGTCTCATTTTAAAATGAAAAAACGTGGGAAAAAAAAGTATAAAAACCACTGCAATGAGATAGTGTGATGAAAATAAATTCATCACATTATCAAAGGCACCTAATAACCTCAGGCAAAATATTCCATCCACTCGCTCTAGAGCTGCACAGAGGTCAACATAAACAGCGGTTAGCAGACAACAAAAATGTGTTCTTTGTACCTTTAAAGCCGTAAACATGGTCACCCTTCCAACAAGTACGCTTTGCGTATAAAACAACTTGTTCCCCGTAGCGATATTCAGACTAGCCAACGTTTAAAAGCAAGAGGAGAAATTAATTTCAGGGGATGCAGGTTTTTGAGAAACAACTTGACACTTGTTGGCTAGCTGAGGCTAATTTTGACACCGGCATGTTTCTGCCCTTTCAGAGGTCAATGTTATGATGAATGATTATTGCCAACTGGCCAGCTGCCAGTTTACTTAGTACCAGCGAGTATGCAAATAGCTATGGACTAGAATGAAATATGTGTGCTGGTGTATCTCAAGTTGTGAACACAGAAGTCCAGGCATAAAGCCGATACACTGAAGTATTAGCATTTCCCTCAGTACGCTTGTTTTTCTGGTGTCCAACGTGGCTCGTGAAGCGCCACTGTCTTGCATGTTGTAGCTGTGTCCCTTGTTCAACGCAAGTGATTTAACTGCTAAAGCAGCATGCCATCCAGTTCTGCAGGAGGCTACTAATTAATTATTCACTTGATCCGGGTGTTTTGAACCAGGGAAACATCTAAAACATGCAGGACACAGAGGCTGCATTCAAATGGGTCTAATTAGTAAGAACTCTTCAGCCAAGGTGGAAAGGCGTCAGCGTTCGCCATGATAAGTGCTGCCCGGATGGTGTAGTCAGTAAAGAAGGAGGTAGGAAAAGGAGCCTGTATGCTTCCCATCATAGCTCCTTTATCATAGGAAGCTTGCAATGTACCGTATCAGTGCTAAGGAGCTATAAAGAATCCCACAATCCAAAAAAGAAGCTAGGAACAGGAGCAAGAAGCTATAATTAGAATGTTTCGGATGCAGCCAGAGTCTTGAGTTGAGTCCTGGGTTCAACTAGCCTCGTGAGACCATCCTGATCTCGCGAGCTTTCAAGGTTTCACTCGCAGATCAGTCTGGCTACTCTCCGTTAAAGAAAATTTGGAGCCGTTCACCAAACGAACGTCCAATCAGCGTTGGCTTTGAGGCGGGTTGAGGTGTGACGCAACGGGAAGCGCGACAGTTCAGTCTAAAGAACATGGCGACTTCAGCCGATGAAACTAGCGTTAGCGTGGCTATCGAGCAAGTTTTATCGGAATTACAGAGTATTTCTTTGCTGAGCTAACGAGCCTTTACCTGCAGCAGCAAGAGAAGCTTGGCTTGTGGTTGTGTTTTCGTCGTCGCTCGTAACAGAGTGACGACGAATCTGATTGGTTCATTTGGCCCGTCTATCACCAACATAGGCCAATCAGCTAACCAGTATTTTCGCCCCTTCCCAAAATTACTTCAACGGAAGGTTTCCAGATGGATATGCGGAGCAAATCTATCTGGCGGAGTCAGGTAAGGGTTCAACACTCCTGAACCAAATGAATAAATGCATGACAACAGGATTTTGCAGAACATGATGATGTGATGAGTGAATTTAGCAATTTGAAGCAGCTGTGTTGGAGCAAGAACTAATCTAAAACATGAGAGAGGCGGGCCCTTGAGGACCGGAATCGGACACCTCTGCCTTAGCATGTTTCTACGTGAAAGGAAAGTGGCCTTGGAACCGGGATAGTGAGGCAAACAGTAAATAATTTACATACAGGAACAAAGAAAAGAAAGAAAACATGAAACAAGTCTTTAGAAAATCAGGAGATGTAACACTTTCAACGAAGATGAAAATATCGCTCTGAAATAGTAGCCATTAAAAAAAACAAGGCCATAGTTATTACCGTACTCACTGAATTATGACTGAAATGATTTCTTAAATTTTACTCTCTGTCCCATCACAATGGATCACAAAGACTATTTGTAGGCGTCCTGAATTAGAAAAGACTTGGTATTCACTTATAAACTAATTACACGTTCAAATTTAGACTGGCTGAATAAGAAGTGGCTCCAACCGGCTGTCATCCTGACAATTTCCTGTTTCTATACCGTAGGATAATTGCTGGCTTCCCTTCTTCTCTTCAGAGCACGTCAACCCCTTTTACAAAATTATTCCCTGACAACTTAGACCTGTTTTTTTTTGTTTTTTTCCCTTTGGGCTGCTATAGTTATCGGTTCATCTGACACATGACAACTCCCTCTCCTCAAATCAGCCTGTCTGCAAAAATCTGATGTAGTCTTTAAAGGGCCCTCTGTGGGCTGGGTTTTGATCACTATTTGTCAAAAGAAATATGCACGCCCCCACTCAAAAACTGGTTTTAAATAATTAAAGGGACATTTTTAAAAAGTTCTGCTGTTGGTGGAGATAAAGATAGAGCAGGATCACAGTAAAACAAGTCCAAAAGTCAGTTTTCTTTACCTTTTTGCTTCAATTAGACTTTTGCTGATTAACTTTTACACCAGTAATGATACATTTAATTCATTAAACAGCTAAAGGAGCTTCTTTTTTCTACATTCCAAAGACCTGAATCCTGAAGTATCGTTTTGTAGTGATTAAGCACATTTTCCTGCTGTTTATGTTGTGATTATGATTTAGAGCAGGGGTCTGCAACCTGTGGCTCTGGAGCCGCAAGTAGCTCTTTGGACCTTCCGCAGTGGCTCTTAATAACTTTGGCTACAAATTATATTTTTATTATGGTATTTAAATACCATAATAATAAATGCAAGTTTTAGCAGTTTTTTCATGCAATAATTGCTTTTAATTTTCACAACAGAATGATTCTAAAAGTGCCAGTAATATTTTATTTTATATATTTTCTACATATTTCCTACAGTAGATCTTTATCAAAAATTAAAACTTGTCTTTTTTCAAAAGGCCAGGTACATTTGCGGCTCTGAACGAGTTTAATTCAGGTGGACTGTAGGCAAAATGGCTCTTTAGACCGTAAAGGTTGCAGGTCCCTGATTTAGAGCATGGGTGTTTGCATGTCATAACTTTCCATGAGGATTAGCAAAATTACCAATCAAGGTGTTATTTGTCAACAAACTACGTTGCCTGGCTTCATCTTCACTGAACCTCACTCTGCGTGAAGAGTAGTCTTCTCACAAGTTAAAAACTTAATTATGAAAATCATATGAAATAGTGGGTGGCTATAGGCTGAATCTATTTTCCCGCATATTTTTTTTTTTTTATAACAGCCATTTTGCACTTTAAATAAAGCTGGATTCGTAAGAGCAGGGCAACTCAAAATGTTGATATGACTCCGATGTAAATTTTAGCATGCAATCTTTTGTAAGAAAAAAAAAAAGCTTTTTGTAAGAGTTTGTTTTTATTTATTTATTTATTTTACCTTTATTTTACCAGGGAGTCCCTTGAGATAAAATGTCTTTTTTGTTGGAGACCTGGCCAAGAAGCACCATTTAGACGCAGATAAAACAATTTGCAGTTCAACTCAAGAATAACACTTACACTCTTCAGTCAGGGATCTACTTAGAATAGTTTTAAAGGCACTCAGGGGTATGTGAATCTTCGGAGAACTTTGTATATTAGACCATGCAAGTGGGGCAGCAATAGAAAAAGATGTTTTACCCAGATCAGTATAGAAACCTCGTGACAGTGAGGAGAAGTCGATGAGAAGAGCGTGAGTTGTAACCACTGTTGGCAAGAGACAGGAGACAACGTGGGTAGGAGGGCAGTTTGCCCAAAATGGCCTTATAAATGAAGGTTAGCCAGTGCTCCAGTCTCCTCGGGTGTAGTGAAGGCCAGGAGAGCAGAGAGTACAGCTCACAGTGATGGGTCCTGCACGATGAGTTGGTGATGAAGCGTTTGTGTCCAAGCAGTGGAGGGCTGAAGAGGCTGCGTTCACATACAGAATATCTCAGTCCAGGACCTGGAGGAAAGTGGACTGCACAAGTCTTTTCCTCACACCGGGGATCAAGCTTGATTTATTTCTGTAGTAAAAGCCTATTAAAGCTTTCAGCTTCTCCTGCAGATGTTCAATGTGCGTTGTAAAGGACTGCACTGCAAAAACAAAACTAAAAATGAGTCAATTTTTTTTGAAAAAGCTGTATTTGTCCTTGACTTGAGCAGGTAAATAAGATGATTTGCCAATGGAATGAGATTTTTGCACTTAAAATAGGAACAACTCATCTCCATCATCTTATTTAGAGGGCAGAATATCTAGTTATCTTATTTTAGGGGTCAAAATACTCATCCGATTGGCAGATACTCTTATTTACCTGCTCAGATCAAGGACAAATGCACTAATTTCAAGAAAATGTGACTTATTTTTAGTTTTGTTTTTGCAGTGTGATGAATACTGATTTTGGTTATCACTAACATTACCTTGCATGCAAACAGGAACAAGTGGAGTTTCAGCTGTGTCCTTTTTCATGAGTCCTAATCCTCTTGAGCATTCTAGCTACCGCTATTCTTTGTCTTCTCATGAAAAAAGAAAAAAAAAACTTTCTGTGGATTTAAAATCGCTCAGTATGCCCCCCAGCCCTGGCAGCTCCTGACTTCCTCTGCTAATAATACCAGTTATAGTTTCTTTGTTCGTGGTTAATAGTATTCTCATCAGCATGTTGGTGTTGGGACCATGGGCTCCGAGTGCCCAAATCACCACCAGCAACTCTTAAATTATTTAGTTTGGTTCTCTTTTAGAATCTGAGGAATGACTCCACAATGGAAAAGCATCAAACCCTCCCCGTCAGCCACAGAGGTGTGATTAGCATGAGAGAGGACTGAAAAAAAAACAACCCATCAGGGATAATTTGTCACAACTTTTCAACTCAAAACACACAAACATGTGCACCGTCACTGCTTTTCTTTCCACAAGACAAATTCTCCCTTTCAAATTTTCTATAAGATCTGATAGAATTTTGTTTTACAGCCAGAACAAACATCCACACCGCCTCAGGTTTTCTTTGTTTACTGCTGGTGTAATTGGCTTTCTTACTGGTGTGGCTGCAGCAGAGCTCTTATAGCCATAAGCGAAAACAAGTCAAAGACCAGCAGGGAGCTAATGGTTCCTGCTGTAGGAAACCAAAAAGAAAAAAAAAAAAAAAAAAGAAAGACGGCGACACACACCCCATCTTTTCAGGCCGACCAGTTTTGATCAGTCTTGCCTCATTAGTTGCCGGCTTTGCACGGACTTCTTGAATGAGTCGTTACATAAAAAGGAGCTGGGACATTAGGTAGCCATGGAAAGATTCCAGCTGAAATGTGATTTCTGGGCACAAACACCTAGAATGGCAAAATCATACAAACACATGACTTCAATACCTAGAATTGAGTACATATCAATTGAGGTGGCATAATGAGCAAAATAATAAAAAGAAAAATGAGCGAAAATAGACTTTAGAAGGAGGGAGAAATTCTAAAAGGACAGAAAAAAGATCCAGCACCATAGATACGGCTAATAACAGAGCGATTTAAAAAAAAAAAAAAAAAAAAAAAAAAAAAAAAGATTTGCTATTTGTAGATTCCCTGTTTTTTCCCCCCATTATTAAAACCTTCAGATCATTAAAAAAAAATAAAGTAAACCGAATAAATAGAAAAAAAATGCAGATTTCCAATGATAATTTAATTTATTAAGAAGAAATAGCTACCCAAAACCAGTCTTACCCTATGTGAAAATTAATAACTGATACCTAATAACTGATTGTGCCACCCTTGGTGGTAACAACTGTCTTTAAGCATTTGCCAATTTTTGAAATGACTTTTTTACATTACTGTGTCATGCCGAGGAAGCTGGTCCAAAACAGCTTCACTAACTGATGGCTGGACATATTCCTTCAGCAGAATCCATGGTTCAGTTACTGCAAGTCTTGAGGATCCTCAAAAAAATATATATTTTTTGACAGATGGGAGATTAATTTTTGCATTTTTTAATCATTAGCTTGGATTTTCACCTAGGAACTCTCCATTGGGTGCCATTTTTGCCCCAAAAGGTAAAGTAACCTTGTTTGGCTGTTCACCAAATGTTCACCACTGTGTACATAATAGATTGCTACACATCTAGTCTTGAATTTCATTAGACTGGAGCATGATGCGTTATTCTTTGGCATCTTTTGGCCAACTTATGTCGTCAGACAGGTTATGTTTAAATAAGTTACGGCCTGGATCAGTTCACCTCATTTTATCCCTGGTTCAATGTAATAGATAGCTTTCTTCCCTTTACTGTGGAGGGCACTTTAAGTTTGCTTTGAGTTTTTGACGTAACCCTTAATGATGTCCAAAAAGTTTTAAAAGCCTCCTTTAGCAGACTTGATCTGTAAGTTCTCTTTTATGACAAAGAAAACTATCAAAAAAAAAAAAAACTACGATCACTCCTCCAGGCTTTGGGTGGCCTCAGCCGTCCACTAATCAACAAAGCCACTCTTCCGCACTGAACAATGCCATTAATGGTGATGGCAGCTTATATATATTTTTCTCTCCTCTCCGTCTCCCTATTTCTCATTCATACAGCAGCACTGGCTGGCATGCAGATCCGCTCGACAGCTGTCCTCTTTGATCAGATGCTTGGCAGCAACAGACCTGGTGCTGACGGTGTGGATGTCTGCGTGCCCCTGGCACAAGCCAGGGATCCGTAACAGATGTTGAGGCGGGATAGTGCACTGCAGGACCTATGGGAGATCTGTGATACAGCCCTGACCCCGGGGAGGAAACCAGGCAGCATATACGGCCACAGAAACAGATGATTAATATTAATCCTATGTCAGCAGTTGAATATCTCTTGTGCTGACACGGAGGTTCTTTATGTAAATGTTCCAGCTTTTGCAAACTTGAGTTAAACTCATCTGCTAATGAATCTCCCAGCTTTAACAGTTCCTTTGCTGTGCTTATCGGCTGAAGTTTATCGTCCCCCGTGCACTTCGGAGCTGCAGAATATGCTGAGTGCACATGGCCTGCTAGCACTGGCTAGCACACTAGGTCTCCCTTTGACAATTAACGTTAAGTAGCTCACTGGATGCACATTGGTTACTTTTTGGAATATTTGGGCTTATGTTCTGAATCATCGTTTTCACTTTGCAGACTTTAAGAAAAGAGGGAGAAAATAGATCAATATTTTTGTAATTGTGGAGGTTCAGGGCAGTGAAAAAGAATCTGCTTCCTAATATACTTCTTTTGTTTTGTTTTTATTCTCATAGATAACCTGAGTAAATATAAAAATGTGTTTTGAAATGATTCCATTTATTAAAGAGGTTGTTACAGAGACGTGAACAATGAGCCGTGGAGATTTTTATTTTACCTCTGTTACCATCAGTGTATGGGCGCCAAGTCTGCCGGTCCGGGGCAGCATGGTATGGAAAACAAATAAACATGTTTTAAATGATTTTTGTTGGTAAAAAAAAAAACCAAATAGACTGAATTATTCTATATTGATTGTGAAGCTTTACAACAACTATATGGGGAAAAAGAGAATTCTAAATTTATACATTATTCATCTAGATGGGTTCTTATTAGTTCCTACTGTTTCTGATAGGGATTTGTAGAACAAGCTTCATCAGGGAGAAAGTCCAGATTTAGCTGTGAATGGGGCAGCAGGAGGAGGGGTTTGCAAAGGGTTAAATTCTGTGTATGGTCATTGCTTGACACCGTTCCACTGTTTTCATCCTTGTGGTTATCGCTCTGACAGGAGATCCATACATTGAAACGAGTAGCTTCTTTGTTAAAAGATTAAAGCACATGTGTTGTTTTGTTCTCGTCATTTCAGTTTATGAAGAGAAACTAGGGAAATCAGCTTTTTTCAAACACATTTGTATCCCAGTAAAACATGAAGTAAAACGCGGATTACGTATTATTACTTATTCTAATAAGCAACTTAAAAAAAAGAAAAAAGAAATAAAGAAATGTGTCATGCAGATTTATCTCAAAGGAATCATATAGAGTGTTAAACTTCTCAATGACTGGTAAGTTTACCAAAACTGGATTTACACCAAGTGCTGAATAAATAAACAACCCTGCGCTAAAATTACTATTTGACAGCGTATGAATGGTTGTATGCATTGTTTCCTTGCTCAACCCTGTGAAGGACTGCTAACCAGTTCTGGATGTGATCCGCCTCCTGCCTGTGATTGATGGAAAAGGCCCGCGGAAAGGCCCTGGAAGCCCTGAAAATAACTGCAAAGGTTTGGAGAATAAATGGATGGATGGAAATGCTGATTCCTAGATCCTTGAATATGTGGACAGACTGCAGGGTTCCCATGAGGTAAGATTAATTTTCCTCGTGCGAAACATCATAGTACACTTTTCTTATTTCTTTTTATTAACTCTGGGCTGTATCACCCGGGGTAAAAGCTGTAAACCACTCACTCACTGGAACTTGAGCACGTGATTTCGCAGAGGGCAGCAAATTAAAGATGAGCTGGATTAAAGTATTACGTTCACAGTCTCATGCAATCGTGTCTCAAGTGCTATGTGAGCCTAACAGGCTGCAGCAGGGAAGCAACCAATTCTGGCTTCATATTATCATTACATTAACATTAATAAGAGTGCTGTTCTAATTAATATATAATCTGACAGGGGGATAAATACCTTATCTCCCTTTCGTACAGTACTTTGCAACATGCAAATATCTTTTGCTCTGCATGTAAGTGCATTTTTGCAGCGTACCACACAACTAGATGAGGGAGACTAATTAAAGCACCTCAGGGAGACCTGAGGATGTGAGCACTTTGTCTGTACAAAGTCAGGGTACGTACCGTTCCCCCAGATCAGATTAGGGTGCATTACCACATGGCTACTTCTGCATTATTAAAAAACGTTATTGGATTTTTGGACCATAGCAGAAAGTAGTACACTAAAGGAATATGAAACACCTTCATTACTTCTTTTTTGTTCACCTAAATGGAGATTGGAAAAGATGCACAAGGAGTTAATTGATAGAACAGGTATAACTCAGTCTTATGAGGAATAGATGAGGTTGAACAACATTAGTTGCACAACACACTGCATGTTAAGGAACAAGCAGTTAGACCAGGTTACAGCCTATCTGAATTTGACACAGTGTAATACTTGCATCCTTAGCTTGCAGAAAGTTTTCCATAGAGGTGTAATTTGGCCTGACAGATTGCTTACACAAGCTGGGTTTAAAGTAAAAAATGGCAGGCACGGTCAGAATTTGAATTACAATAATAGCCAGGAAGCACCACAGCTAAGAAAGATGGAAGCAAATAAAATCATGCAATAATTTAAAAGGTGAAATTGTACCAGTCTGTATTGGAGCTTAGAAAGGTTATTTCTACTTGGGGATCTATGGAGTTGTCTGTAGTCAGTATCTTACCTGTAGCAGAGAGATCTATAAAACTTGTTCTGACAGACTTCAGCTAATTGCTTGTCAGCATCTCTGTGACTAAAGGATATTTCTGTAATCTTAAAGCAGCTCAATGTCTGACCTCACTTTTTAATTTCAATATCAGTTTTAGGAACTCAAGAATAAACTTCTTAAAGGTAGATTGTGTAACTAATTTGGCTTTTTAATAGTAAAAAAAAAACATAACATCAAAAATGAAAGCGTTCTCATGGCTTAGAATTAGTTGTTTATAAATACGTAGGTGGCAGGGCACCCACTGGAAGGTGCCATGTTGCGTTGCCATTTCTGATTTCAGTAGCCACAAGTGGACCAACTTGTCAGTGGATGTGTCAAGCATAAAGCGACTGCGCGGAAAACATGGCGGACAAGCATGCTCTCCTTCTGGCCGGAGGTTCGAAAATAAAGAAAAAGAAGTAATAACTGGGAGAAAATCAGAGTCTGCATCAGGTATTATCAGGTGGAGATAAGAGAGGGAGGGAGCGGGGATTCAAAACGAATGTGTAGGTTGAAGGCTTTCTGCTTGACAGCAGACAAGTTAATTCAATATGACAGTGAAGATTATTTTGGTGTTATGTTAGGATTACAACCACAGTATCTTCTGCATATTCATGAAAAGCCATTTTGACCTTTCTAAGAACAAAACAGAGATACAGCAGGTAGAAAGAAAGAAAATATCAAAGTCAAAGACATTTGACTTTGACCCCATGTGACAGTGGGGCAGCAGAGAATCTGAAATCCTTTAAACACAAAATGTTCTCTCAGCCAGATAAAACTTGAACCTCAACAGAACATTATTTATGGATCATTTGGACACTGGAACAGGGAAGAAACTCAGGGAAAACATTTTACCCAAACTCCTTTTGTTGATACTTATCCTGTCCTGGTAAATACTTTAATTTCAACACATTCCCAAACTTTGTGTACGAACCCTCTGCACAATTTGGCACTGCTGAAGCTTGCTCCAGCAAGGATTAGCTTGGACACAGCAACTCGCTGACTACCGTGTGGGGATGGGGGGAGGAGAGCTGAAAAAAAACCTAAGGTGAACCACAGCCAAACCAACTCAAACAGTACAAGGTGAAAAGGCTAATTACCTTTCATCATTCATTCTGAATGATTCATTTTCTCAGGTAGTGCTCAGCAGGCGCTCTGCAAACATGTATTAACGATAGACCCCTGTCCCTGCATGATCAATTCCCTTGATAAACACTAATGATTCTGTCTGGATGACATCTGCGAAGCTGCCAGTAATCAGACGGATATTCCCATAACCAGGAGTCTGGTAAATTCATGAGCAGAAGCTTATTCTGTCTCACAAATATTTACAGTATTAATCAATGATTCCACAGCTAACAGAACAGGCACTAAAGGGGGAAAAAAACAGCTGAGTAGATAGGTGTTTATTATAAAAACTTTTTTATTTAGAATAAAACAATGTAGCCATATTACATGTAGTGTGTTCAATCTATTTTACATACCTCAGGAGAAGCGACACAGTTCTGCCATGATAAGGTTCATCATGATTATAATCTTTAAAACAATCACTAACATTAGTTGACAGCTGGAGGAGGTTGTAGTAGTGTTGGTCAGTCTCACAAGTTTTACAGAACAGCATTGATCACAATGACATGACACGGTGAGGAAAACCCAACAACGGATGAAGGAATGCTCATCATGGGGACTAGGGTCATACACCCACAGTGATTTTCTTTTTCTTTTTTTAACTTGGTTACTCCTCAACGCAGTGTACACCAATACAGTAAGCTAAAGCTTAGAACGTTAAACCAGGTTGTTCATGTTTGAAAATGATCACAAATGCTTTCAACAACCACGAAAAACCAAACTGTGTCTACGAGTCTGAGGTAGCAAGGCAATCATGGCTTTACTCTGATTTATTAACATATATCTCCAAAAAAAAAAAAAATCTATTCTACATAAGGATGGGCCTCTTACAAATCAAGATTAAAGTCTGTATTTTTTCCATCTTTATGCACAATCCCAGCATAATTCAAGAGCAGCTCTCTCGGTTTTCCACACTTGGAATGACAAACTTTTATAGGCACAAAAAGGGTAAAATTGAGACAAAGTCTGCCGGCATTTTAACGCTTTTAAAGGGGAACTTGACATCAAACATGCTACGGGACAGATTTTAAAAGTGACTTTACAATTTCTAAATGATCCTGTCATCCGTCAAGTGGCTTCTTTTATCATTCGCGCAGCCTTAAATGCTACTCTCACAGACAAATACATAGGAGCTAGATGTTACACAGCAGTGGAATGACACAAAATGTAACAGTTTGATTCCCAGTGAAGGCAAAGACTGATCACAAATCCCAAACCGATCTTTTGTAGGAAACCCTATTCACTATACAGTACATCTGGAAATCTAAAGGAAAAAAATAAAACTGAGACGAGTTCAATCAAGTTCAGGTACAATCTACAGTTGCATAGTACAAGACAAGATGGTAAAACTAGTTCAGTTGTCTTCTCCTGTGCGTCTTTGGGATTTTGGGGCAGGGAATTGTATTTGTTTGGGAATGTCTTGTGTGCAAACACTCCATCCTATGGTACTTGTGTTCACATGACCTGAAAAATACAAACAGAAAGCAATAAATCAATAATGTTCAAAAAATAACTAACGCCAACAGAGGATCAAATCTTGTTAAAAAACAATGAGCTTAGCTGAACTATGAGTGCATCTGAAAACAAGTGGACCAGTGAAAAGGTTTTTTTTTGTGTTAGTCTAAGAGCAGAGCCTCATAGAGAAAGGAACAAAGAAGAATCACAAATTTAGGATAGTAATTTAAGTTTAAAAGCCGGAAAAATGGACTTGAGTGGCTAAAGCCAGTTACTGTCCATTAGGAACGCAGTAAAGCGTAGCTAGTAGGCGTGGACGAAACCATAACTGCCAGCTAAGACACTGGACTTTAACCTATAAATGACAGCCTTGCATACAAGCCATCAGACTATATAATACACTGTTAAAGGACACAAAAAATAAAGGGTCATGGATGTGTGACACTGAAATAAGAACCATTAAGCAAGTTCTGTGTTTTATTAGTGAGTCTGAACAATGAAACTGTGATGAACAGGTTTAGATGTACACTCAAGAAGAACCTTAAACCCAGTAGGAATGATGCAATTTTAATGTGATTTGGCAAATGTTGATTAGTGCTTACAGGCAGTTGCCAGAGCATCCAACAGTGAGTCACCATGACACCACTAACCTAGTCTTAATGCAGTTTGATAGGGATGGTGTATAGGACATTCCTCAAATGACGTCCGATTACTAAATTTAGAACAGTACTGTGTTTGCGTTGTGGCCATCTTGTGGTCATACAAATTAAGTGGTAAAGCTTGAATGGTTTACTTCTATGAGTCAGACAGGGAACAGATCTGTCCCGAATATGGTCTCAACAGACAATAATATGGCAACAACAAAATAACGCTGCACTGGTATCTGCCGGAGTGACCCTTGATATGATTGGGATCATATGAAGGAAGTTTCTTCCATTGGTATTCCAAAACCCCAAACGGATTGCCTGAGAAATGTCATTGTTGGATACGAACTTGTAACCAAGAAGACTTTACTATGGAATCTGACCAAAGTCAAGTTCATTTGTATAGCACATTTGAGCAACAAGAAGGTTCAAAGTGCTTTACATCATGAAAATATAAAAAACATGAAACACTCACTGGTTGTGAGACCAGTAAAAAAACATTAAATTGAATCAAGTGAAAACATCAATACACATCAAATATGCGGGTCAATGGTCCTGTTATTATGGGATGAAAGCAACTCTAAACAGGTGGGTTTTCAACCTTGATTTAAAGGAACTCAATGTGTCAGCTGTTTTGCAGTGTTTGTGGAAGTTTGTTCCAGATTTGTGCAGCATAGAATCTGAATGCTGCTTCTGCATGTTTGGTTCTTGTTCTGGGTGTGCAGAGTAGACCAGAACCAGATCTGAGTAGGTCTGGAGGGTTGATATAGCAACAACAGGTATTTAATGTATTTTGGTGCTAAGCCGTTTAGTGATTTATAAACTAACAGAGGTTTTTTAAAGTCTATTCTCTGAGCTATAGGTCAGTGTCAGGACTGTAGGACTGGGGTGAGAACGTCCCACTGGTGGTGCGCATAAGGCCATGTGGTTGTGTCTTGCAGCTACAGTATCTGGCATGTGGTGAGTACAGATTCCAAACCATTGGGTTTAATAAATGACCAACATATATTATTGCCAAAGTTTTAGCTGCCCAACATAGATAAAATAAAAGGTAGGGCTGCACTGTATTAGAAAATAATATGATGAAGATGTATTTGTGATATGTTATGAAGTTATAGCCATTATATACACCAGGCAATATAGCATCTAGACATACAATCATGTACAAATCATAGAACATCCCATGACTGTCTATGTTATATCATGTATTCCCACTTACTGATATTTAATCTGTGTAAAAGCAGAAAAAAATAGTCATGTTTCTGGAATACCAAGTTATTCATTAAATGGCTTTGCCTTCTATTGCTTCTAACACTAGTGGGAAACTACAGACAATGCTGGTTTGTGACATTTTATTTTTATCCCCAAAGATATTACAAATATTGAGAGCTGAGGGTTTGAGTCATGATAAAAATCTGCTCTCAGTTTTAATGCAAATGTATGTAGCTTTCTGTTGCTGAGTGCATGGTGAGTTCTGCTGCAGAAAAAAAAAGGAATTTGAAATATCTGAGCGCCCGATCAGCAGGTCAAGCAAGAAATGAACAATTTGGAAAACTAAAGGAGCTACCGGTGCAATCAAAACAACAGAATAAATTAGGTTTGCCATTTGGTTGATTTAGTAATGCTTAAGCATAACAACAGAAAAGATCCAACAGTGGATAAGAATAACATGATTAGCAAAATAATCTTTTTAAGTTCGACTGTCAGTGCTGGGTTTCCTTTTTGTTACAAAAACTATAAAGCGATACACAGGGGAGGTCCGTAGAGAATACAAAACTATACATTTGGTTTGCTTTATTCTTTCGTTGCTGCTTGAACATGAACTTGCATTATCAAAAATAATGCTACACAACTATCCTGTTTATGCTGACCGAGGATTCCTACACATTTTCACACATCAACATTTCAACTTTTTCTAGACTTGAATTTCAAGAATCCGATATACATCACAATCCATCCATCCATCCATCCATTTTCCAAACCGCTTCTCCCTCATGGGGTCGCGGGGGTTGCTGGTGTCTATCTCCAGCGTTCACTGGGCGAGAGGCGGGGTACACCCTGGACAGGTCGCCAGTCTGTCGCAGGGCAACACAGAGAGACAAACAGGACAAACAACCATTCACACACACACCTAAGGACAATTTGGAGAAGCCAATTAACCTAACAGTCATGTTTTTGGTCTGTGGGAGGAAGCCGGAGTACCCGGAGAGAACCCACGCATGCACAGGGAGAACATGCAAACTCCATGCAGAAAGACCCAGGGTGTACTCGAACCCAGGACCTTCTTGCTGCAAGGCAACAGCGCTACCCACTGCGCCACTGTGCAGCCCCATACATCACAATATCTATGAAAATTCAGCATAATTGTATGGAAAATATATTTTTTAAATATAACCTTCAAAAACCCCAACCTGTAAGGAAGGCTGAATAAATGTACAAACTGATGAATCGACAAAAGGTTGAGTGGATGAAATAGATGAAAAGGATGGATGAATGGACAAAAGCATAGATAATGAAGCTATAAATATAGTAAAACTATTTCCACACTTCTAAACCTGGAAAATGTTTTATTACCAAACCTTCCCAGACTTTAAATGAACCCTGACAACAAAGCTTCTAACGTTTGTGGTTTATACTAATGTTAGTGACTGAATGGCCCCACTTCAAGAAACAGTGACTGGGGAGAAAAAATACAATAAAATTAAATAAAAAGGCTGTCTCTGTTTTCCAAAACCATCAAATTAACACCATTTAAAACTCTCAACTACTAAGAATGACCTGTGTTTGAGATTAAAAGAAAACTGTCAGGAAGTTGGGATGCAGCAGTGCTCTAGACAGGGGTGAATAATTACAGCAGGAAGAGGTCAGTGGCAAAAGCTTTCACAATACTTCCGTCCCAAAAAGTACCTTGGCCTCGAACCGGGGGAAGAATGAGAGGAGCCAACTAATGGAACTCCCCAGAGATCCATTAGTCAGCTCTTCCTCACAAACCTTCAGATATGTAGGGGGGTGAAGGTTTCCAAAAAGGGCCATGCTTTTGTGGCAGCACCTGCAATTACCTCTAAAACGTACTCTGCTCCAACTTCACCCATCTTTATTAATTACCAGACAATAGAACAGGAAAAAAAAAAAAGGAACAAGCTGCAGACTAATTTACAGTTGCGGTGTTTGTATGGAGGAAAATCGTCTTACCTGTGGTCTCGAGGAGAGGCTTGAGGCTGTGGGAGACAAAACAAAACAGCAGTTTAACGCTTTAAATTATCAGTTCATCTGTTTGCATTCGTCTAATGCTAAATCATCAGCCTGCGGGGGCCTTCCTCATTCTGATGCAAACAGCCAGCTCTGCGCTGCTCATTCCCCGCTGCCTCCGAGCTGTGCAGGAACTGAAGCCTAATAACGCTGGAGCGAAGGCAATATTGGAATGGATTTTTAACTAAAGCCCTCATCTTGCTTTCAACTCTGAAAATTGAATGCAATTTAAATCCAGCAAGCTTCGATTCGATGCTTGAGCATTCTTTACATTCAATTGAATAACACCACCGAAGGTGAATATTGTTTTAGTTTGGGCAACAAGGGTTTTACTTCACTACAGCACATCAAATAGGAAACTTAATTGATATAAGAGTCTCTCAATTTTTATTCTTACTTTTGTCCTTCAAAGTCAACAGATGTGAGCTTTGATATCATTATGTTGCACAAAGAACCTGGGCACGCCGGTGCGTCTCAGTAAATTAGAATATCATCAAAAAAGTCATTTCTTGGAGTCTTATAATTCAAAACATAAAAAAAGTATGATTTTCAATTTTATTCAAATGTATTCAAGTAATTTTGAAAATCACAGCATACAGGTCATGAAAACCCATCATTCTGCTTAGTAAAAAAAATTATATTACAGTACAAATAAGGAGGAAAAACAATTATTTTCTAAAACAGATACATCAGATATCTGAAGTGTCCATGTGCTGTCCAGTATATGCACCTAACACTTGTTCGGGGTTTCTTTTTCATTAATTACCGCATCAGTGCTGGGTGGCTGGGAGGTGATCAGCCTGTGGCTTTGCTGAGGCGTTACGGAAGTTGCTTAAATAGCAGCCGTCAGCTCGTCTGCATCGCTGGCTTTAGTGCCTCTCAGCTTCCACTTGACAATACTTCATTTTCAGGCGAGTTTTTCTGGCCAATCAAACACGGTGACATGCTCCCAGAACTAGATATTGATACTTTTGGCAGCGTGGGCAGGTGGTAAGTCCTGCTGCAAAATAAAGTCAGCATCTCCTGAAACCTTCTCCACAGAAGGAAGCATGAAGTGCCCTTAAACCTCCTGGCGGACTTTGGACTAGATAAAACACAGCCCACCAATACCAGCAGATGACATGGTGCACCCCCTTCCAAAAAATCATTACTGACTGTGGAAATGTCACACGGAACCTCAAGCTTGGCCCTCCACTTTGGAAAGGTTGGAAATGAAAATGCTACATTTCTTTTTGTCTAAAAAGACAACATTGGACCACAGAGCAACTGTCCAGTCCTTTTCCCTCTAGCCAAGATACAATGTTTCTGTTACTTTCTCTGGGTCAGGAGCAGTTTAACACAAGGAATGTGACAGTTTTAGATCTTGTCCTGGATACATCTTTGTGTTTTGGCTTTTAAAAGCGCTCACTCCGACTGCAGTCCTGGCCTTGTAAATCTCTCCAAAACTCTTAAATGGGCTTTTCTTCACAATCCTTCCAAGGCAGCGGTAACACGCTCTGCTTGTGCACGCTTCTCTCCTGCGTGATGTCCTTCCACTAAACCTTCTGTTCACGTGCTTGGATAAAACACTCTGTGAACAGAGTTTCTATAGCAACAACCTTTTGTGTTATACAATCCTTGTGTCAATAATTGTCTATTGGGCAACTGCCAAGTAAGCATAATAAGTTCAAATAACATTTCAACATTATGAATCCTTTTTTTTCCTAATTGGTCTTATATTGATTTTGTGACACAGAATTTGGGGTTTTTTCATTAGCTTTAAGTCAAATCTTCAAAATTTACAGAATGAAGCACTGAGTAATATGTCCAAATAACAGTTTTAGATTGTGAAATGAATTTTCAAATCCTTCCACTCTGAAATTCGTTTTCCCATCCTACCACTTTCAGAGAAATATGTCGTTGTGGTGTAGAGGAACAGTAGAAAGGACAAAACTTTCCGGTTTTAGCCAAAGAAACTGTCATGTGCACAGGGCCTAACGTCAGATTTTGACAACATGCACACAGCCAGATGATAGTGAGTCCATGACACAAAGACTGAATAAGGACAAACACTGAAGGATCAACAGTGATGGAGAGGAACACAGCTGATGAATCAAGATTTTCTCCTGTCTTTATAAGCAATTCTTCTTTTGTTTTGAAGAACATGTTGGTAGAGAAGTGAAAGTACTACAGCATCTTTATGTAGTCAAAAATGAAAGTACTTTAGTGTTAATTTAAATCTATTTACACGTTCTAAAATAATAATCTCTTCTATTATTCTCGAACGTCACTGGCTAGTAATCTGTGTGGTCACTGAGTTGCATATTAAACAGTGTGCTCGTCATACATATGCTATATAGGTTAAAATCAGGGAAAGAATTCAGAAAACATCCCTAAATCTGGTCAAATGTGTAACTCTGATCACAGACAGAGCAGTGAATCTTTTCTAGATTGAGAGGTGAAGCAGAGTGTGGATGGACAGGCCAGAGGTCTAGTGCTGCAGTAATACCACAGGTTTGGCCAACAGTGAACCATGAAGCAGAGTATGGTGCTTTATCAAAGTGAAAAGAAATCCTCCGCCCAACTTTCACCAGTAAGAGCTGTTGAGGGTAAAGTTCAGTTCTGCATCAGGAATCATACTCAAACCCTGCAGGATTTCCTTTCAGAAATTTAAAAGCAGAGGAGCTCACTCCTTTTAAGCAGTTACATTTAAACGGCACAGCGCAACTTTCTTTGTCATCCCCTATTAAATGGCAACACTGAGTCTTTTTAAAAGCTGCTAAAGAGTGCAATATTTGAGTTGTTTTCTATATATATTATACTTGTATCTGTCTTTTGTAATTTGGCTTAGCCCCAATTTTGGGAATATCATTTTAAAAATTTATACAATTTATCTAGAGCTTGTATGACATGAAATCCTAAATGATCTATTTTCTAAACTAAGATGCCAACTTTATCAAACAATGTATAATTAGAAAAACAATTAATCACGTAGTAGATAAGGCTATAATGACTTTATTTAAGACATTGACTGACCTTAAGGTAACATATCATGCAAAGTCCACTTTTTAGCCCTTAAATACATTGTTGCTGTGTACTCGGGAGTCTCTAGGAACGCAGAGAATTTGAATGTAGTCTGTCGAGTAGCTGCGTAGACGTCTTTATATTCTGTTCTGTTCTGTGTTTTATACTAGTTTTATTTCTTTGAAAATTGACATCACATTGCTAATGAACTTCTGGCATACCAATTTTGTAAATTCACATTTTCTTTTAAGTCTTGGAGTGATTTTGCAGTCCAAGGATGCTGACACTACAAGCGGACACATGTGCGGTTGTTTATTACACCATCCCCCAGCATATTACAAAATTGGGCTGGAGTGGAAAACTCTGCTACCTGGAAGGGGGTGGGGTGTGAAGTGCCCCCTTTAGATTTAAAGAGACAGCGGCAAAACGAATTGTTCTCAGACGCACCTCAGAACAGGGGTAAACAGAGAGAACGTGGGGGCAAATTAACAAGTAGAGTTCCACTTCATATAGACCACAACCAAATTATTTGAATGTGAAAAGGAAGAACTTAAAATAGTGACTTGTCCCCTTTGAGACGGACAATGTACTTGAGAAAATAATAATCCTTTTTAAAAATCAGCTTTTCCATTAAAAAAAAGGACATGACCTGTGGCTGTTGAGGTGAAAAACAGACATGCTGATCTTTTGGGGGGGGGGGGGGGGGGGGGGGGGGGGGGGGGGGGGGGGACTGGGAAACTTACGGCTGCATGCAGGGAAGGAGTTGTTAATCTGCTCCATTACATCTGCCAGGTCAGAGCTGCTGTTGTGGGAGGCAAGCAGCTCCTCTGGACACACACAGGCACAGAGAGAGGTGGGTTCACAGTTACTGGATACAGTTTACTTATCCTACCACAACGATCAGCTTCCTGCTTTATCAGGGCTACTAGAGAAGGTCTGCTTTGTCAGATGGGTGAATGTAGATTCTCTTATTTGAGGACAGATGTTTAGGTGTGTGAGTGCGTGTGTGTGTGTGTGTGTGTGTGTGTGTGTGTGTGTGTGTGTGTGTGTGTGTGTGTGTGTGTGTGTGTGTGTGTGTGTGTTGGTGAGTGCAACGCATCTCCAGATTAAACTGTCTCACCTGCGTTTTCTGTAACTGCTCCTCTATCTTGTACAGTGGGAGAGGATGCTCCATTTACCCTCGAGTCCACCTCCGGCTGAAAGAGCAAAGAAGATATTTAAACATAAATACTCTGCTTGGCTACTTATTAATTTCACGGTGGCAGCTGAAAGCAAACGAATGCATGGGGGGGGGGGGGGGGGGGGGGGGGGGAGGGGTCCCTCAGTGAGGTTGTTAGAACTTGTGAAGTTTGTCGCCATTTCTCAAAAGTCCCCGCCGAAAGTTTTGCGCCGAGAATAAAAGTGTCTGCGTGACTCACTCACGGACCTCAAAGGAGTTTTATTTTCTGGGGGCGACAGACAAATTCCTAGAATCCAATATAGGTGATTGAAATGAAAGTTATGAAGCCGGGCCAAAAGACATAGCAAATGTTATTGCGCCCACATTGAAAGCAACAATATGAAAGTTTAATGAGTCTCCCTTAATGCTGTTACATTTTTGCTCCAAGCGCACAAAGTAACTCAGACAGTAAACACAGATGACCCGTGACAATCAGTAAGACTGTGCTGACATTTAATGGGATTTTTAACAAGGTAATTACTGTAGGAGACTCTGTTTTCTCTCGGTTAAAAATACCTGAGGCCGTCTGCAGTCCTAAGCTCCAAATAGGTGTCAATATATAAAAAAAACTATTAAATAGAAGAATTTCACCACTAGCTAACTTAATTGTTATCAGTGATACATATCAAGCTTGATAAATCAAGGAATAAATGTCATTTTTGCTGGATGACAGTAAAGCTTTGCATCAAGAAGCTCATATTTTCTTTAGCTATTCTGCTTGAAACTACAGAAAGTTTTGCTCCCTCCCCATCTCTAATAACCATCGTCTTCTTTAGCTGCCGTCGCTCTGAGCGTGAGTGAAGCCTGAAGCATAAAGACAGCCACAGAGCGCAGCCGTTATCTTTAGGCTCATCTCGGAATAGCTGAAGTCGGAGCTTTGGTCGGCCTTAAAGGGTGTAAATTTAACGCGAGCAATCAAGCGGACTGGCTTTTTTTTAAGATTTATCCTCGAGCTTGGCATCTCTGCAGCTCATGGAATGACACGCTGACACCTTGTTAGGTCTCCAGGGACTCAAATGTCAAAGAACGCCGGTTTATACGTACTGTCATGATGCAATACGTGCACAGAGGTACTTGTGCATGCTGCATTATGTTTGTATTTGTCTTCAAGAGACAGCGTCAGTATCGCTTTGCTTCAGAATCTGTTGAAAAATTGAAACAAGCCTTCACAGAGATGCTCGCAGCAGCGGCAGACGTGTTTGCCGTTTGATCTACTTCACTTGAACAGTTGTTGTTTTCCGTGCTTGTACTTCAGTTTATTTACAACATATTTGTGACACACTACCGAAAGATATAGAAGCTGCTTATACAGGCAAAAACATGAGTAAAACATTTGAGGAATGGAAGGACGGTGTGCATAGGAAATGTGGCCACCATGACAACCTGACAGCTAAGACATTTATTAATGTAAATAAACCTTTGGCTTTTGTGACAATCCTTCAGAGCAGGTAAAACATTAAATCAAGTTGATTTTTTTTAACTGTAGATAAACCTTCTCCTTAAAAACTGTAATTATTGCCAAAGAATCTGTGATCTGGTTAAAACAGAAAATTATGAACACATTATATTCAATGTTTTCAGTGTTAAATTTAATACTAAACTACTACTACTTACTGAAGTTTAGGTTTGGGTTATTCTAATTTCATAAAGCTCTAAAAGACTCCATCTAGCGCCTTTAATCAACAGAAATGTTATGACAGAATTCACTTGGATAGCACATTTTAGGGGAACTAAAGGAACCGCTCTTAGATTTCAAGATACTACTAAAGACTCACTTCTGACTAACTTCTAATTTAAGAAGCCAGTTTGAAATTATTTGAGCTTTATGACACAATGCGTTCACCTAGAAGGCTTAGAGTAGGAAATCAGGGGTGACATATACTGAGGATTTCATGGTAATACCAAACTCTGACCTAACCATCTGCAAGTTGCAGCTTAACTCCAGATTCATCAGACTCTGGCAGCATTTCTTTGACATTTGAGCAACTGTTAAACCGGTCTGCTTCATTCTTCTTTGACATCAATCAAAGCAGTTCTGCCAATACAACCACCGCCTACTTGGTAGTTTCTCTTTGTCAGACCATTCTGTGTAAACGACAATAATGATTCTGTATGAAAAATCACAGTACATCATCAGTTTCTGAAATACTGAGACCAGTCCGCCCAGTAAAAACAACCTGACATGATTCAAAGTCCCTTATAACTCGTTTCTTCCCCCGTTCTGATGCAAGTCGTCTTTACCACTTATAGATGAATGCGTGGAGTGGCATCGTGATCTGTCGATTTACTGTTTGTGTTAAAAAGCAAGTGGGTGTGTGGACCAAAAAATGTGTCCGGTTAGTGTTATAAATTTATTTCTAAGAAAGTATAGAGGAAAACTTCTTACTCTGTTACTGATTTAATTGAACCCAGATTATATTGGATACTACTGAGAAGGTATGTCATGCTGCCTAACATGTTGTTGTCTTTCTGAAGTATGTGCATGCCAGCAACTGACCAGCAGTGCAATCTGAAATCACAAAATATCCACAATGGTGATAAATGCATGGATAAAACCATTTTAGTCAAGTCCTGATTATTCCTTGTGCTTAACCATTTGAGCTGCTTGCACCTTAACTTCACTTATTTTATTGTTTTTCCAGCTTTGCACCAAGCAGGAAGGCTGTGTCTGTCCAATTGTTTGCTCACTCTGATTGGTTGGTATTGTTGTTGTTTTTGTTTTTTTGGCTGCAGCGTTGCCCATTTCTTGCTTTGCACAAACAATCTAGCCCTCAGTGAGCAATTAGGTCAGTGGACCCCAAACAAACCTGTAGGTTATTGATGGAAGGGTGGTGGACGCAGGATGGCAGTGGTTTGGATCTAATTTGTGAGCTTACAATTAGTATTTATTTTACAAACAGGTCAAGAACAAAAAGATATTGCGAGGATGTGCAGGAACCAGCTATGAGTTCAGATGAGCTCTGCTGGTTTATGCGAACATCTGAAAGACTCTTTTTAAATTATTGTAAGTAAACTGTGTCATTGTTTTATTTATTTAATAACTTTTTTTGTACTTCCTCTTCTAAAATAATGAGCTTTTCTGAGATGCTCCTACCAGCTGGTGTTTGTGTGATTCTGAACCGTGATTACTGCCCCGCTGCTCTTCAACAAGCTTAATGAATTAATAGAAAATACAACTAACGGGGGAAAATAAACTTTTAATCATAGTTTGTAGGAATGAAGTCAAAGGAGAATAAAAAATTTAATTTCTCCGGAGAAATTAAATTGTACTAATATTTAGGGAGTTGAGCTAATAGCAGAACTATCTGGTGAAAAGTGGTTTGATACAAACTGGGTTAATTGTACCTGACAGCTGTCCAAAGTAGCTTTCATTAAATGCATTTATTGTACTCTAACTTTAACAGTATTATGTAAATCATTTTGCTGTCCAAAAAATAGTAACTCTATAGCTATTTCTTACATCTGCAATGTGAAATGAGGTTCCGAGAGAAGTACACAATGAAGAACAGGAAGTGCTCTAGACTGAACTATTTAGTGCCATTTAGGATAATTTCAAAAATTGCATGCTTCATTTTCAAAGCAGGGGGATCAGTGTGACTTTTAAACACTAGAAAAGTGTAGTGTGAGAACAATTTAGCTAAAGCTGAGACTAGACAGTGAGCATTTTATTCTCTGTTACAACTGGAGCTTTGGACAATCTGTTCAGTTTCAAAAAGAGCAGTTTTTGTCTCAAAGGTTTCTGCATTGTCTTATTTGTGATGAGAGCAGTTCCAGCAATAAGAATGATGTGAAAACAGTAACAATGTCATAACACTAGCATTACCAATGTAACGTTATAGCTTTAAACATTTGTTTGCATCTATTTTTTTATTTACAATAAAGAACAAATCCTTGTTCAAACCAAACAGATTTATTCAAAAAGAGATTGTTTTTATTGACCTTTCCTCTTTATTAACCTATATAGTCGCCTCTGGTCTAATACAGATCCCTTTCTGAGCCAAAGTTTGACTGATGGTTTCTTATTAATGCTTAGAGTGGATCATTACTTGCTCTGTCCTCTTTATGTAACCGCTTTTAACAATTATTATCCCCACTGTGCCTGGACAGTTGCTGGTATTAGACAAAATTGTGGATTTTGAAACTACCCCCTACATTTGGATTGTGTCGGGTTGCGTCACAGCTTCCATGACTTATTGTAGCTCTCACTTTTTTTTTTTGTCCGGATAAATAATTTTACCGGCAGTTGACTAATCAGAGGTGATAAATTTCACAGTTCTTACAGAATGCATTCTTGTACTTGTAGCAGAAATTTATTCTGTAGTTGATGTTTTTCATTTCCAATAGTAGCTCCATCGCTGCTCAACCTGTTGTCCGAACATCATCACCTCACTGCGCTTACAGATGTAGTCAAGGAAAAACCTATGGTGCACTCTTCAAGAGCCACAAAACCTTCCTTACAGTCCCTGAATCTGTCTTTGCCAAAAACCTTTGGCCATGATGTTCATTTAAGTACCTTACATGTATACACTGCAAAAACAGAACTAAGATAAGTAAAATTTTCTTGAAATGAGTATCTGTCCTAGATCTGAGCAGGTAAAAAAGATTATCTGCCATTTTCACCTAAAATAAGATAATTAGATATAATGCACTTGAAATAAGTTGATACAGAAGAGTTCTTCCTATTTAAGTGCAAAAATCTCATTCCATTGGCAGATTATCTTATTTACCTACTCTAATAAAGTACAAATACACTAGTTTCAAGGAAATAATTACTTATTTTTAGTTTAGTTTAGTCTGTTTTTGCAGTGTAGTGAAAACATAAACACCATATATTGCCCATACTACCCTTGAATTGCGCAACATTTTTTAAGAAATAATATCAGAAGTACGACACCAGTAAAGCTACGCAATCTAAACATAAACCAAATGTCTGCACATAAACAGACGCCCTGATTCTAGCCTCTCGAGCTGCAGTCAGAAGGCAGAAGTCTACAAATGAATCTCAGAAGAGAATGAAAAAATATATATTACTAAAGTATATATTCAATAAAATGCAATTTAAAAAAATTTAAATGCTGTAAAGGATAAAATCGACTTTTAATATAGGCTTTACCTCTTAAACTTCTTCTGGATATTGATATTCAGGCATGAATGTTGGCATATTTGATAAAAATGTCACCGATATCTATTCCTCTGACGTGCAACTTGTGATTTTTGGTGAGGAAACTTTGAAAGGAGCTGAAAGTATTCTGTAACCTGGTGCAGTAGCTGTCGCAGGCGGTGGAGCTGTGACTCCAGCTGCTTGTTGTGTTCCTCCAGGATGTGCATGCGCGCCTCCAGCCGGCCCTTGTGTTGTCGCAGCAGCTTGGCTTCGGCTAGGAGGTCCGCCTCGTCGGGATGCGTGGACTGGCCCTCTGATTCCCACGGGGTTCCAGCAGGGGCGCCTCGCTGGCCATGCTGCTCCTTCAGCTGTTCGTACTCCCTCTGCAGAGCCCTGAGATGGTTGGAAAAGAAACAAAACACAATAAACACCTGGAGGACTGTGGATAGCTCTCATTGCCTCCATCGAGATCACCTCCTGTCATTCTTGTTGGTCTTCATTACCAAATAAATATTAAAAATTAAATCAAAATGTTATTAATAATTCAACAGCCGTGCCCTGAACCTTCACACTGGGGTGCTGCACATAAACCCTACATTAATGTTTGCCTCTGCTTTCAGCTCCCTCGCTTAATTCCTACTGATGTGGGTAAACAAACACAATGGACCCTCCACACCAAATTCTCTCGCCTCCCTCCTCCTTCATCTCCATCTCAGTGCAGATCCATAAGCTGCAGTGCTTTACTTAAGTTGGCATTTATGAGCCTGGCAGTAAAGCTCTCCCAGCTCTCCCCCAGAGCCGGAGTATGTGTGTAATCAGTGTTAAATCACTCCAGTCGAGCTCATGGCTCTGCGAAAAAAGCATCTCCACAACAATAGGCCTGGCAGTCACTCTTCTTACCAACTCCTTTTCATTTACAAATCAAACTGCGCGTGTGAGAGCCAATAGAGGGAAAGGAGGTGCGTACCTGGAGTCTCCTTTGCTCTACACACTAACTGAACAGATTACACTAAGACAGTGTGACAAAAGAAGGAACCTTTACTTTTATTTTGCTGTTTTAAAACGTCAGCGTCCAGAATTACAGAAAAGTAATTCAGCGATGTGGACAATCAGGCACGATAATGAATCTAGATTAGATTAACTCCACTTGCGTTGGATTCCTGTATTTGATGCGTTTAAACGCTCACCTCTGTTCCTCCTCCAGACGGGCGATGATCCGCTCCAACTCGCCTCGCTCCTCCCTCTCGACGGCCTGCAGTATCTGGGCAGGACTCTGCGGCTGGCTGGACGGGGAGCCGTCCCCGCCCAGCGTCTGGCAGTACTGAATGATCAGAGCGTGCTCGTCATCCCTGTGAGAAGGGCAGAGCGTTAGATGAGCGAGGAGCCCAAACGTCTTGTCCAACGTCCGTCCCCGTTTAGGTTAACTTGAGGAGCGGAAAAAAGTTTTAATCTGCACTTTAAAATTTCTCAACAGGGGGAAATAAAAAAAATGTTTGGCAGTTTGAAAGAATTAAGGCAGCAACTTAAAATTAATTACAGTCCTAAAATTTGAACTTTGTAGGATAACGACGAAAAAGGGATAAGAAGAATTTGAAATAAGTAGATTTGCAGAGAAATAGTTTAGCGGCATTTTTAAAATGTATTTATTTTATTTTAATTAAACCACCCTGATTGATAAATGCCTGGTGGGGATCTGGAAAATTGAACCTTTTTACCAATCAGTGAGCCCTAATAATGTGTGTAGTTGAATTTTAAGATGTCTGTATGATTGCATTGAATGTATTGTATATTTATGTACATAAATTGGATCATTTGTTTTGCAAAGTGTGTTTTGACATTTGTTGTGAAATGACATTTGTTGTGAAGCTGCACTATATGAATAAACAGAATTAAAAATGTTTTTCACATGGCTAACAGGTTCTGCTGACAATTAGACCCTGCAGTGTGCAAAATGTTACTGCAAAACCAGGAAAATCTCAAGTATTCTGGGTTTGTTAGAAAATTATGCATTTGTTTTACAATTATAACTGCATTGTAAAGCCTGTTCTAGAGGTACATATCCCATGTACCTCTAGAAAGGGGAGAAACGGCTCCTGTCTAGTATCAGGTTTGCAATTTTTGAACCAAATGCTTTTAAAGAAATATGCTAAAATAAATATCCAAAAACACAACCTGCCAAAAAAAGGGTTAAAATAAAATTGGACTAAAAATACAATTGAGTTTTGCTGATTGAACGCCAAAAACTCATCACACTTCGCTCCTAAGCATCCAAACACGCAAATGCTGTTTCAGGATTTTGTCACAGTATCATTACAATGTATTGCTAAATGCATTAAGTAACTTAAGTGCACATATTAGAGCAATAGTTCCCAAACCTTTCAGCTTCAAAAACCCAAAACAATATGTATGTGTATTGTGTCCCCAACAATTGGTTGCGTTTATATGCATAACTAATAAGTCAATTGAACAGTTACATGATAACACAAACAGCATCAAATTATGTATTACTGTGTTTTATCTGCATAGCATTAATAACCTTTTACCAGTATCGTTTTTGGTTGTTTGATTTCTTAAGAAAATCTCAAGGTTCCAAAGCCGTGTATTAGATAAGGTAGATATGACAGGTATCATGTATTCTTTTTATTTTAATTTTACTCAACATATTATCTCAGTGCTCTTATTCATTTTAAAACTAGGAAAAACTGAAAGGAAATCAAAATTGTTTATCCACAGCAATTAGTGGCGATTGTTGCCTAAAAGACACGACTGCTATCCGAGCTCACTGAATAAAAGGTTGTTCATCCACTGTTTTATTCACATTAAAAGTACTAATCAAGAACAAATGTTACTTTATTCAGAGGTTATCAACCTATATTCTTTTAGAAGCATCAATTTCGTCCTGCTGGTACACTTTTTTTTTTTTTACTGTTGGAGGAGCATGAGGGAAAATCAGTCATGTGCAAACATCTTTATATCTTTCATCAAACTTTGTGTGGGTGCGGGCTTTAATATCTCAGCTGGAATTGGAGGACAGCATTTATGTCACCATTTTTGGTATTTAAAATAAAGCTGTACAAAATATTTTAACAGATATTCAGAATGTAGAAGTGGGAGAGGAGCTGCATGGCGGTGCTGCTGGTAGCTCTGTTGCCTGGCAGCAGAAAACATCTGAGGTTCAGTTCTTGCCTGGAGCCTACTGGGTTGAGTTCATGTTCTCCCTGTTCTCTACGGGTACTTTAATCCACAACGGCAAAAAAACACGCATGTTAGGTTAATTGGAGCTCCTAACTTGCCCCCCAGCTGTGTGTGCTTCAGCAGTCGTCGTTCTCATTTGTCAAATCTGTTGATGGAACCAGCCCAGGCTGAACCACCCGTCTCACCTATGGACAAGATTCCTTTATAACTTCCAGGTGCAAATTCCAGACTTTTACAGATTTAAACTAGCAATATCCCCCGCTTTACTTTAACACCAGACAAAGACAATGGTAGCAGCTGATCCAAGCACCCTGCTAAAACGACATGATGTGATATCTGATACAAACAAAGCTCCATAATCCCTGGTGGGACACATGCCATTCTGAGCTATCAGATTATTACAGCAACAAAGGGGGGAGTGGGTGATTGAGAGAGCGCGGCAGAGGCAGAGCTTGGTAGACAGATTAAAAGATATGAGGAAAGGGGAGAAACGGCTCCTGTCTAGTATCTGTATGAGTATTTATCTGTCATCTCAATGATAATGAGAAGAGGAGGCAGGTCTTCCTAAAGCCCAGCAGTCATCTTTATTCTGAGACACATCCAACACTTGACAACCACAATTCAGGGGGAAAAGGGGAAGAAAGCTGACTTTTTTTTAAATGATTTATTCACTGCTAAAGCGACTTATTTTGAGAGGCAGTTTGACAGCTTGAAATAAAGTTTGGCAGAGAAAGTTCAGTTGTGCCACAGCTCCACATAAAGCTTTTTTTTTTTCTTCCTGAAGTATACTTCAACTGTCATACTGCCATCTTAACAGTGAAGAAAGTATATACTTGTCTCATATATACAACCATGAAAAAATTAGGACACGGCATTAAATATTCAGGCCTTGGAAAGAAAGTGTTCCGCTACAGACGCCCGTGAGCTCAGTAATAGGATTAGATAGCACCTCTACGCTGTAGAAACCACGGTGGAGTCCATGGTGGTGAGCTGGATAAGTCAGGCTGCAACAAAACATGTCCACAGCATGACACCTCCACCTCCATGCTTAACAGTTAGTGTGAAACATTTTCCTGGAAAGCTGTATTTGGTTGATAAATGCAGGGTTTCAACCCAGCGTATTACAAAAAAGCCTCCCGGACGAAATAGCTAACACGCTAGCTGTTATTAGCTCGACGCACACCACGCTGTGCTCCTCCGATGAGCCGCATGATGCCACACAGGGCTGCTATTTTCTATTGACTTTTGCTTCATATCACAAATAGATCAGATAAACAAGAGTTTATTTTTTGTTTTGTTTTTTTGTCTGTAAGATCACCTGCTTGACCAGGTTGAAATATCTTTATATTGTTGGAATAATCCTTGTTTTCCCCATTTCCAAATAACTAATTTGTTGTATATGAGGTTATAATTTTAGATAAATAATGATGACCAAGTGTTATAATAATATCTCTGTGATGGGTAAATAAGTAAAAGCTGCTTCCGAAGAGGAAACTGCTAGTTTCCACACTTGACATCCTTGAACTTCAGCCAAATTAGCATAAAGGACACCTTCAGAATATAAGTATCACCAGTTACCTAATAAAAGGGGTTATAAATATACTCCCTTTTAATTGGCAGTAATTATAGTATTTCTGGTGAAATAAAGCCTATAAAAGCTACACAAAACAATGTTTTTTGCCTCTTATCCCATAAATACGACACAGAAGGAGGAGCTGGTCTTCGAAGTAGCTTGTTTTAAAATACTTTTATCAATACCAAACTAAATACCACAACAGCATACATTTTAGTCCATACTGCTCATCCCTATCATACTTACATTTTCTCTGTTAAAAAATAAGGTTTGGTGTATTAACATTTAGCCAAATTAATCTTAGAAACCCAAACTGCCTAAAAATTGTGTAGACAAACACTAGTCTTTTTTACTTGTCTGTTTTGCAGGCTTTACTTATTTTACATTTTCTGTCTTGTTAGAGTGTCCAACCTTGGCAATGTTGCAGAAAATGCTTTCTTGCATTTCGAAATCTCCACAAGAATGACACAAACAAATAAAAACTGAGACAGAAAGTCGAATGTCACACAGCTCCTGTTGCAACAGGCAGAAATACAAAACGCACACAAACACACTCTTGCATTTCCCTCACTGTGACGGGACAAACTGGGATGATGAAAAATTGCTCCTGTGGAGAGACCTAAAATCTGGCACTAATACCATATTCTGGGGGCGAGGGACGGGGGACCTGCACACACAAGGTGGCTAATTATGCATGTTCCTGGCGACCCAGGGGCAGGCAGGGGAATGTGGAGGCAAACAGGAGGGGGATCATTACCAGTGGAAATGGGAACTATGGGGGGTAGAGCTGCCTCAGAGCCCCCTGCTATGACACCCTGGGAGGAAGAAGGGCAGCCGGTGGTACAGGCGGAACAAAACCAGAGTCAGAGTGGTATAGCAGAGGAATTAAATGTAAATAATACCTGCAGTAGATTGTGAATTGGAGTGTTAGTCTTGTTGAGGTTGGGTGCCTGCAGGGACTTTTTTTTTTCTTTTTTTTTTTTTAACCCAACAATAGGCTCACATATCACAAAGCAAACAGCCCCTCTCGAGCTGAATGCTGCTGATGTATCGGCTGCATAGGCTGAGTCCAAATGAGAAAGAGTGAGAGATAAAGACATGGAGAAATGGGGGGAAAATAAGAAATAAGGAATTTGGTAGGATAAAGAAAGACAGCTGCAGGCAGATGGGAAAACTTTTATGTTCACTTCCAGCTGGAGAACCATGTGTAAAATACTCAAAATTCATACTTCAGTCCCACTACCCAAAGATTAAAGCACAATTGGAATACAATCAATAACAATGAAGGGGCATAGAAGAGAAAGAAAGAAAGATGGAGGAGTGAGATTAAAGCTGGCTTCAAAAGCAAACGTTTGGAGAAATTAAACAGAGGACGAGAACAAAGAACCACATATAAAAGAGAAGAAAAAAGGGCCAGCATCAGAGTAAGGATGGGAGAGTAAGCTATAACCATGGCACTAATGACTAAACTGTGCTGTATCTGGAGGTCACAGAAAACACTAATTTACTAATTAAGAATTCCCTTTTAGATAAAAACCCTAGAAAAAAACGAAAAAAAGCACTTTCGCTGAACCCAAACACACCAATTATTGATATCACTGTAGAACCACTAGTGAGTCCAGAACCATGTTCGCAGGATTTTTTAATTGGCTTGTGCAATCACCCCAGTGAAAATGCACCGATTTCTATAAGCAGAAACGCTGCTACCTTCAGTAGCCCGGACAAGCATAGACATACTTTCTGTGTTCCTCCAAAAATCATAAACAGAGATCCTACCATAAAGTATTAAACCCAAATGCCATCAGATTCAACACTTTTGTAATGCTTAAATTCTACACAGACAAAAAAAAAAACTAGACACCATAACAAGAAAGAAACGGGAGCTGAAAAGGAACCATGTCTAATATCTTTAACAGCCAACTGAAGAGGCAGGAGTGATTTTTCACTACATAAGAAACCAATGCTCTGCATATAGTAAAAAAAAAATATATATAGGGCACTATATAAAATAAGAAATGCTGCAAAACTCCATTTGCAATCTATACGACCAGCTTTTGATTGCATTCATTACATTTAGGAGACTACAGCTATAAAAACAGCAGAGTCTTCCTGCAAAGTCTTCATATTAAAATCAGAATGATGAATGCCTTTCGAAATGACGCTGTTAAAAAAAAGATGTCTCTTAGCTGTAAAGTTTAGACTAATCAAAGTGAAATAATATTCCATGTTTTGCAGGCAGAAGTATAAAGACGTTTGCTTTTGGAACCTGGGGATGGCATGTGGAGCAGTAATTGAGAACTGGACATTTCTGGTAAACGATTGTCATGTGAACAGCATTGTTCTGATTGGACAATAATACAACTTGACAATTAATGGCATGCCTAAAAGCCTTAAACAGATTATTATTTAGACTTAGTCACTCCAAGATGCCAATATTTGCTCTAGTTCACTCTGTTAAGATCCACCTTCCTGTGTGTGGTGGCAAAATTAATTTGGGTCTTCATAAAGCCTTGTTTGTCAGAGGTCCAGTTTTATTCTGTTGGTACGTTCTTTTTAATTATTGCCCTGCCTGCAGATACGGTTGGGTAGTTATCTTGTAATTACTTTCTAACTTGTTTAGGAACCTACCATAGGAAGATGTCATATTTTAACTTCAGAGAAATAGAAGGTCATGAGTTACTTTTTAACCGTTTCAAAAAGCATTGATCACTTAAAAAAAAAGTCCTTTAGAAATGGAAAAAGCCTTCAGTTAAATTTATTTTAGATGAGCTGTGAAGAGCACTGGTGAATTTCCTAAAAAGTAGCTCTTGACAAGGTATTTTATTCAAATCTGAATAAACCTAACCAAAATTCGAGGCTAAATTTTTGCAACAATGCTCAGACTGACAATATGCTACTGCAACAATGCATTTATTCCAAGTCTTTTTTTTCACATCTTTATTAGAGGTAATAATAACTGTGGCGGTGGCTTTATCCTTGAAGGTCTGCCATGCACAGCATTATAGTGACTGACTAACCCTTTACAAGAGACGCTTTAAAGGGTGACCGTTGTGAGCAGAAAGTAGGGATCATAAACAGACCTTTTACATTGCATTATTCTGACTTCTTATAGTGTTAAAAGCGACATTAACTACAGCTTAGCTTTTTTTAATGCTCTATTAAACCTGCACAATAAGCCAGCATGCACAACACAAGAGCGAGCCACCATTGATAGAGCTACACATTTTCAAGCTTTTACACATTACAGATATTCTTACTATATTTGCGGGACAACCCAGCCCCAAAGTGGGGTGAGGTGATTCAGGGGTGGAAAATTCACAAATAACTTTTTCCTGGGTTGTCAAAGCTTGTGAGCGACAGTCCAGTGCACCATCAGACAGAGCATTTAATGTCTGTGGATGTATTTATTTATTTTTTTAAAGCTGCAGTAGCTTAAACCAAAGTGTCTGGGCAATATACGGTATACTTTCTGCAAAGTAATATCAAAGAAGACAGCTTCGTTTAACTGTCCTATTTTTAGTTATTTCAGTGTTCTGAGCCATTATTTTTGTGTTAGTGTTCAGCAATTCCAAATTTTGCTTTCAGTTTTAAACATTTCTCAGGGGTTTCAAATAATTCTGTGATATTGTGGCATGTTTTGTAGATGTTCTTATAAATATACTTTTTTCCCACGTACATATGATATTTTTGGCCTCAGTTTACATTAAAATGTTTTGATTCAAAGCAGAGAGATAGATTTTTTAAAATATATATATATATTTATTATTTATTCTGTTCGTGTTGGATTGCAATAAAAGATTCAGTGAACATACATTTATTGAATCTTGCAGTGAATAAATTAAAGTGTCATGAGTCAAACAGCGGGTGGGGCGGTAACGGTCAGAAATTTAGTGGGAGCGGGATTTTAAAAACATTCCAGCGCACGCCTCTAGTTCAGACCTTTACTACAGCGGCTACACAGACAGACCAACACAGAAGAAGAAATGCTCTGGGTCCCGGATCAGCAGTTCATTTACAACTCGAGGAAAAGTGACACTTGTTTGAAGACCGCGAAGTGCACATTTTAGAAATGGAAGACAGGTGGTTTGAGAGGAGCAAAGTCTTTGTAAAACATTTAACACCCAAAACTAAACAGGGCCGGAGGCCTCTGATTTTAACGCCTCCTCTGCCACCCTTAATCATCTCCCCACGCACTTCTACAACAATTCCTACCGTGGGACATATGACCAAAACAACTCACACGGCATGGTTGGGGACATGTTTGGATCATTAATCAGTAGCGACACAAACTTTGAGCTGAATTGAGGGTATGACCAGTGACACGAGCCCTAATTTCTCTGACTATAAGGTATAAGCCTGTTACTTTAGACCAGGCTCAGAAATAAAGAGGCCTTTTTGGATGAGAGGTGAAACGGCTTTAAGAAACAAGCAGAGAAGTTCCGATGCCAGCAATCAACAATAAATAAAGGTCTTATACAACTATAACCAGTATTTTTACTCATACCGACTCACAGCCATGTCTGACTGGGATCTCTGACTTCTAAAGACAAATATAATTATCCCTCAGAGTTTTCTAGTTTTTGAATCATCTTCACTTCCTTTTAGGGTTTGTATGAAAATATTTTTATTGCTGCACATTTGTAGATCTACAGAAAATTCTGTAGCGTGTTAAAATTTACGCAGCCATGAATGCTTTGTAAATGTTTTATTATAAAATAAAAGCAATAAAATTTCTAAAATGTGCATTTATTTTTTCCATTTAACAATGCATTAAAAGTTTATATCCATTTTTGCATCTCTTCAAACCAAAAAGCTCTCAATTCAAACCCTGGTTATTGATACACTTCATAAACCAAACTACATTTCTTGTATGAAAATGTAAATGTTGTTAATATTAACTTGGACATTTTTTATGTTTAAAGAAAAAAGTGCTTTTCCTTTTTAGTGCTCTTTTCTAGGAATAATTGTGATTTTTTTAATATTTTTGTATGTATGTGTGTCAGCAGGAGAGAGCAAACCCACATCCATAATGGTGTTTTAAATATGGTTTCTTCATGCCATTAGCCTACAAACCTTCGTCTTCCTCAGCTCATTACTGCTCTGCTGTGTTCTGTCGACTGTCACTTCTTTTTTTTCTTTTTTTTTTAAGAGAAGGCATTGTTAATGGCTTCAGCTTCTGAAAATGCTACACTACACAGCACAAAAAGGGAGAGGTGGTAATGTGTCTGTGCCACATTACCAAACTTACAAAACAAGAATATAAATCCCCCACAGCTTCCACCGACACACCAAAAAGGTTTCTTGCTATTCTCTCTCTTTCTCTCCACCAATCGATCCACTGAAAAACAATGACTGGACAGCTTTTAGATGTCTTTAGAGGAACACTTTCTTTTGCAGAGAAACATTTCCCTATGGGATGTGATCCACATGACGCATCAGCAAGGGACACAATCTGGAACACAATAAAGCCAAATGTTTCATTTTATCTTTAAAGAGGATTCTCACAGGTCTCAAACTTTTCCCCAAGAGCCTTTCCAGTATTGTTTTGGAAATCTTTTTTTTTAACAGTTTTCTTTGTAGAAATCCCAAAACTATGCCACTTTCTTTTAACACAGCATTATGGAAAACTTTCAGCTCTCCAGGTAAACACTTCTTGTCAGTTTTATTTAAGCTTTGACCTATAAAGCTGTTTTCTTAAAAGGGTACAACAAGCTTTATCTAGCCCAAAGATTTGTAGCCCATGAAATCCAGGCAAACTACCAGTGTTTTGCTATTTTCTTCCAAAGACAACAACAGTAATAATTGTGGCGATCTATAAAAATATTTACATGTGAGCTAATTTCAACACACTTTTCAATCAATGATCGAAAAATAACCAGGAACTTACACTACTTGACTACAGGACTTCATTAAGAAAAAGTTTGTAGCTATATAAATAGGTATAGATATATACAGATGCTTGTTTCAGAATTCTGATTTATGACATGTCCTAGAAGTAGAAAAAATTATTAAATTATTTTAGATTTACAGTATATTTCACCGCTTAAAAAGTTTTAACCAAGCGTAGATGTCTAACTATTAGCTCTACAGGTTAACCCAAATACAAACCTATTATCTCACTTTCAAGAACATGTTTGTTGTTTATTAGGGCTGCACAATATTTAAAAAAAAATCACGCAATTGTGATAATATTGACAAATATTCCAAAGATCATCCGTGCTTGAAAGACTATTTGCATGCCATCTTCTGCCAAGAGGACATTGTTAGCATGCTTTGGCCTATAGGAGTAAAGTACTTATGAATTCCTACCGGTTACAACAACATACCAGCACAATTACATAATATAACGCTTATAAAATATGAAAACTTAAATGTTAAGCTTCCAAATATTTTTTAGAATAAACTAGTTCACATTCATGAATTAATGATTATAAGATAAATTCTCATACAAAATCTGGACACTGACACAATATATTGTGGTATTTAGAATTTTCCTTATATGATCACATAGCGTTTCCCGTCTTTAAGTTTCGGTAAATCCTTCTTTTATAAACTCTGCGCCAGCTTTAGAAAGTAAAAGAGAACCTAAACTTCTGACGGTAATGATGCACTTTTGAAATTTGAATCACACTCATGTTGAAAGCCGTTTCAGGTTAACACTCCTCAAATGGAGGATTTAATATAATCCTCATTTGAATCTAAATGGGCCTAGTCACGTACTATGACTTTACAAATTTCTACGGCAGTAGCTCACTCTGGTCGCATACAAAAATTTTCCGATGAAATTATCGCACCCTCTTGCCTTAGTATATATTATTTCTGTGACAGGAAGTACAATATTGTGTATAATGCAAAGAGTAAAAAAGGAGAATGGCTGCTGATTGTGCCCAGTTCTTTTTCAGGCTCAAAAATTAAGTAAACACAAACATTTGAAGATGAATATATGTTGTTTTTTTTTGTGGGGTAAGTGTTTATAGTCAGAGCATGTGACTAAGCCTCTATAAGCATGGTGTCAGCTAGAAACCTCCCGCCTATTTAAATTAAAGACAAGAACCATTTTACACAGAACTGTGTAGACAACTTAACACAATCTTGTAGTTTTTGTGGTTAAATCACGAAGCTTGAAGCTCCACGTTTGTTTTGATATCAGTGAAAAGTTGACAGTAATTCAGGACTGCATGTGGTATTTTTTCAAAATACAGAGTATTTATTTTATTTTTTTGCACTAAAGTAGAGGGTAATTAGCATTAATTTGAAATCCAAACCAAAATGTATGTTGCAGCCTAAACACAAAGCATTTAAATTCAATGAGAACTCTGATTGAAACATTATGTGATGTTATTTCATTTGAAAAAAAAAATAAAAACTATAGTAACACCTGAGTCTACTGTTGGTGGAAACAACGTCAGGATGGAGACCAGTCAAACAGCTAAACTGGTTTTAAACAAGTCGTGTATAATGACTCACATGCTTCCTGTGGCTGAGCTGCTGTCAGTGGGCAGAGAGCCGTTGGAGCGTTCCATCTGAGCCAACCTGAAACGAAACAAAACAAGCCGCAGCTAAAACCAAAGCATTCAAAGGCTGTTAGCACATCATTAAAATACAGGACACCACTGTCGACTGAGGAGGACATCAAGACCCCAGTGGGACACCCGTTAAAATGCAAGACGTGCAGTCGAGTCAGCAGGAACACAAACTGACAAAGAAAAATGAAGATTATCTCAGCTTGTGCGTAAAACATTATATGTCTTCATGTATCCAGTCACAAACACTGAAAGCCCACGAATGGATGATTATGTATGGCAGAGATGTGGCCGTGTGGAGTGAAGACAGCCTAGTAAGGCAATTATGTTTATATAATCATAAATCCATCTAAAGCAGTTATGCTTATAAAGTCAATTCCCCAAGTTTGTATATAAAAATAAAGCACAGAGAGAGCAGGGGTAAAGTAATCTACAAATTATCCTTAAGGATGAAAATAAACTATGACAGAATATGAATTGGAGGTATAAATCTCAGTTTATCATCATGCCCAAGCTACTATGTGACACTTTAAAAGCAATGACTATGTCATTTGAATTTATAATTCCCAGGGTTCAAATGTGTCTTTGTTACCGGCGGGCCAGCCAGCGAAGGTTAATGGTGTGTGGCCAATTAAAGGTTCCAGACCAGATAAAGCGGTGCTGCATCAGATGAATCTTCACGACTAAAACCCTGCCTGTTAGCACACGCTGCGTTGTATTTCAACACAAATAATCCCTGCCAGCTCCAGCGCCGATCAGATTGGGACAGATAATGAACTTATCCAACTTGTCCATGTGGAAATGCAGCACTGCTCAGAGTTTTCAACGTGGCCAAGTCACAGATAACGCAGTGTCCGCGCAGCTGAGCGTGAGTTCGGTTACGTTTTAGCCAGTGACACAGTGCATGTGTGTGTGTGTGTGTGTGTGTGGTGGTCGTCGCAAGGTCTTTTAGAGCCGGAATATGAAAGTAGTTATCAGGCTGTGCTGCAGCTGCTCTAATCACAGCAGAAAATACAAGATGTCATCAGTCAAAGGAAGGGTTGAACTTATAGATCAACAAGCAGCCGAATTTGAAAATATTTCAACATTTAAATGGTGCAAACTAAAAATAAAGTAAATGCGCAGATTGAAAATAGTGTTGACGTATGTTGCTGTTTATGTATGCATTGACGTTTGTTTCTGAAGAGTATTTAGAGAGAAACTCAAGAGACCTGTTTCCACAAAAAAGGAAAAAAAAAATACTAAAGGCAGCAGTCACAGACAGCAAATTACAGGCCCTTTGGAGCGTATTAAAAAGACAATAAAATGTTATGTAATCACTTACTAAAATTAATATATGCAAAATTATAACGCAATATCCCACTAAAACTTTTCACAACTCAGCAAGGCTTCCATCTTAATGTGCACCAAAACTCAATTGTGTCCTGCATCTCAAAGAATATAAGAATAGTGATCTAACTGCCAAATTGGATATAAAGTAGTTTAAAACAACAAATAATGAATCCAGTGAGTGCATTGTTCTAAAATAAAAGCAATAATTAGGGTTTATGGAAATGCTTCCACAAAGCAAGAGGAAGTGATTAGTTGCTTGGGTGATCTTTGGCGGAGAACTGAAGTGTTTTATTTACACAAAGCAGAATTCACAGGCACAATCTTAGCCCGCACATCAAAGCAATAAGCTCATTTTTACCTCCAGATTAGAGGCCAATTACTTGGCTTTGTTGTCTCCGCTCACTGAATCCATATCAGCTTCCGGATAAAAACATCGTCTTGATTTTGGCTGCTGAGCTTCCCAGCTTTGTTGCTGAGCCCATAGATTTGTTTGAGATATTAAACTTCATAGTAAGAAGCTTACTATGAAGTTTAATAGTTTATGGCACAATTTTATTCCAAACTTTTTCACTTTACTTTTATTCATCGACTGAAAAAACAACAACAACAACTGGTACAGAGATGTTTTGCTTGTTGAGAGATTTTTATAGTACTAAACATTCAATGCCTGACAGACCTCCCTTACTGAGATGACTTCTGATGCATTTGGCTGCACAGGATTTTTTTCTTTTTTTTTTTGAAGTAACGCGTTTTCCATTCTCTTCACTACCAGGCCATACTTTGTTCTGTTCTATCAAACAAAATCTCAATAAAATCCACTGAAGTTTGTGTTTGTAAGGAGACAAAATGTGGAAAATGTATGAATGCTTTTGCATGGCGTTGAATTTAAATTACAGACGGAATGGTAGTGCAACCGGAAAAAGAAACTACACGTCTTTATTATGAATGCTAATTATAGATAAGGGCATTTTTACAGTTTCAGGTGCAAAATTAACAGTTTTTGGAGCAGGTGCATGAAAAGATTTGGGCATCCTTCTTCACCATAATTATGTAAATATGTAAAAAGTGTAAAATAATAACCTAATTCCCAAAAGGTAATACATTAAATACGAATGCCTTCAATATTTTAGGCTACATAAATCTTAGGATTTCACATCTTTTGGCTTTTTCATGAAACGTTACACTAGGAAGTTATTTAAAGAGTAAAACCTTGTTTCATCAGAAGGTAAAACTTGTAAAGTTCTAGCTCTCCCCCCCATCTGCCTTACAGATGTGAAAAACTCTCCTCACTATTCCTGCCTACTATATTCAGGCTGATTCATCTTTAAATTGAAGAATGTTTGTGATATGTTTATCATCTACTTACATTTTAAACAGCATTAGAAATTTTACAAAGGGGGATTTGCATGCCACCGTGTCACTGGAATTGATGAGATGGTAACGGGAGATTGCACTGCATACCTGCTGGCAAACTGCTCTATCCTGGAGTGGGTGTCGTCGTGAGAGAGCTGAGGTGTCTGGGACAGCCTGGAAAATGAATGGAGTAATGGAGATGGATGAGATTCCGCGTGCTCACACAGCCTCATTAAAACAGAAATCCACGAGCGCATGCACACACACAGTCACAACCTAAGGGCCCCGCACAGCTTCACCTAGAAACAAATCAGATGATCCTACAGAGAGAGAAATATGAGAGTGGGATGATCTACGGAGCGTTTGGATGCTTTCTGACAGGTCGGCGGGGATGAGACACTGTATTCTAGTTGGTTGCTTTAACGAGACGAGGAAGGTGAGAAAATGACGTAGGTTTTTTTTTTTTTTTCCTCAGTGTTTTCAGCCACATGTTCAACCAGTGGCTGAGGCAGAAAAGCAGGCAATCAGGCAACATGCAGTCATGACTTAGGTGGTGCGAGGATGTTGGTGGTGTGGGCATGGGGTGCTGAGTGAGGAGCAAAAGGAGCGAAGAGGAGGTGTCGTTTAAAAGGCATTCCAGTCTTGAGACGGGGTGTAGTTACAGGTGGGCTCATACTCACTCGTACTGCTCCGGACACATGCTGATGAGAGTGACAGGACTGTAAGAGAAACCAAGGGAAGGAGGGAAGGGGAGTAAAGGTACCACAAAACAATTTTAGGGTCAAAAATCACTCTGTGGGTCTGAAAAAGAAAACACTGCAGATGGAGGAAGAAGAGGAGGAGAAATAAAAAAACTGCACGCTCCATCTCTCCTACTATATGTACGCATTCAGTTGCTGAGCAGCTGGGCTCGGGACGTGGAAGGGATGTGAAACAATCAAGAATATATGTACACATCACATGGGTGTGACAATATTAGAAGAAAGAAAAAAGCCAAACCCTTTCATATAAGAAAACAAGTCAAGAAAAAAAAAATGTTACAGAAACAAAGACAGTACTGTGCAAAAACCCAGGGTTCCTACATTATTTCCATTTCAAAAATCCATACCATTACTGATGTGTTTTTAACTTTTCAAATTGTTTTTTATGGACATTGAGTACAGACAAATCATATAGCTGAGTTTTATTATCTGTTTTTGTCTCCTAAACATCATAACAGTGAATCGGATACTGTTGATCACGGCATTCTGTTTGAGCGCCTGGAAAACTGGGTCGGCCTTTCTGGTACAGTAGTCAACTGGTTTAAATCCTTCTTAAAGGACAGGGACTTTTTATTGTCAGTAGGTAACTTTACATCAGAAACAATACAAGGGTCCATCTTGGGTCCCCTCTTATTCAATATCTACATGCTCCATCTAGCTCAGATCATAAAAAAACAACATCAGGACCATAACTTTGCAGACAACACATAACTTTACATCACCATGTAACCAGGTGCTATGAACCCATTTAAGTGCTGAATAAATGCTTAGAAGAAAGTGGATGTGCCAAAAGTTTCTTCGACTGAATAAAAACAAAACTTAAGTAATCATTTCAGAATGTATGTAACTAAGCAAATAAACAACATTGTAAATAAAAATTTGGTAACTATGTTGTATAAATTTGTTTAAAGACAATTCTCAAACTGGGTCTTTCAATCTCTAATTAAGGGCAGTGAGTGTTGCATAGGTAACCTTGATGAGTTATTATAAAGATTATGCAATCCACTAAACATGTTTTTGATAAGCTAAATGCTTAAAAACTTGCAAATATTAAATAAAAGAACAAAATCTTTTTTTCGGATATCCAAGCAAATGTAGAACGAAACGATGTTGTGAGAGCAGCTTGATAAAAAACAAAATAAATCCCGAATATGGTCTGGTGCTAAATTGAACATGAATCAAAAAGCAGCCCCATTTGAAAAAATCTTTAAAAGCTTTGACTCACTATAAAAGATCAAAAGGGAGGTGGATTAAGATCTTCTGCACAGTACCTCAAATGTAAGAATATTAGTGTAAAAACAGAAAAAAAACAACCCTGCTCATAAATGTAACAAAGCCTTCAAATATTCACCGTTTAAGTCTGTCAAAATTTCTGCTACTTTTAGAGTGGGAAATAAACATTTGAAAACTCAAGTTTTTGCTTTCCCAGAGGAAGCCAACTGGGGGGTTTAGATTAATTTTCCTCAGTTCTGTGCTTTTCTCAGCACAGTAACATAAGCAAGGCTGGCAAGGGAGCAGCCATTTGTTTATTTGGAAGAAATCAGAATATCAGAAGATTCAGACAGAGCAGAGAGGAAAGGAGTGGGAGCAAGGAAATGACTGGGGTTGGAAAAAGGCAGAGACTCGACTACTCTGACCGGATAGAAAGTCTGCGTGCTCATCTTGTCTTTCAAGACGAGGATATCAAGATGGCCTTTTGAAAGTATGACTGCTTCGTGAAGAACAGTTTGCTTTCACCTCGAAGTTGTCTGAAATGCATTCTGTGGCATCTGCGTTCACCTGAACATGCAAGAAGTTCCCAATAAAGGACAGTTTTTGCTTTCATGATAACATCGGCTGAACACCTGGACAGGTTGACTCTTAAAGTTCCCAACCAAAGGGAACATAGGTAGATGTATACGATCGGGACAAGGAACAATAAGATTTGTATTTAAAAAGAACAAAAATGTTTTGTTTGCTTATAACCTTGAAGTCACAATTTTAAACCTTTAAGAAGAGCATAAAGACAGTAACTCCACATCCTCGGCAGCACCATGGTAGCTCTTTAGTCGTCGTTTCCCTGCAGGTACTTTGGAAAAAACATGGAAAGGCTGACAGGGAAAAACGAAAGAAACTACTAAAACGGACCATGTCTTTTTTTTCATGACCTTAAGGATTTGTTATAACTGCACAGCATGTGCTTCTCTGTCTTTTTTCCCTCAAGGTGAGTACCCTGAACAGCTTCTAAAAATCAATCTGGCCCATCATGCTGTGGAAGTCACTTTGTCAGCTTTTGTTTCTGCGTTTCATTTTCCGCCATCTTTCCCTCAGCGGTGAAAAAAAAAAAAAAAAACATCTGTACCCGTCGACACCTCAAACTGTCGGATTCAGAGAGACGGGAAGGGGGCCGGGAGAAAAAAAATCTAGTAAATGTGTGAGTCAGTCAGTTAATGATACAGATTGAAACCTTAAATTTATTCTTAAGAACGAACTAAGAGCAAAAGAAATGAATGCAGATAATTACCAGCAAATATAAGAGGGGAAATTAGACTTAATAGCCCTAGTTGTTATTTCCCAATGTCATATTATTTTAGTGCTAACTAAAAAACAACATATTTCTGGATATGTAATTACTTCTGGTAGTAAAAAAAATGAATTAAAGTAAGATGATCTCTAAATGTTTAAAAGAGTTAATTTTAATGATTGAACAATAAATATCCCACCTGAATATCAAAAATACTACAAAACGTCTGCATTATTTATCTAAATGAATAATCCAAGTTTTTCACTGAGTTTCAATTTAAAGAGGTGTAATAAAAAAAATGTATGTACATATTTGCAAAGCAAACATTATAAAACGTTTACAGCACATCATAACATGGTTTAGGATGAACAACTGATTGACTCAAGATACATTATGCAAATTAGAAACTTTTTTTAAAACTTATTTTAAATAAATAAATAAAAAAAATAGTCTAAAATAAAATGAAATATGAAAAAAAATATTTTCTGTGCAGAAGCAGTCCAACTATCCGTTGCCTTAATATTTTGTATGAAATACTTTTTTCCTGAATGTAATACATTTTAGAAATAAATTCAAACCACTATCTTAGAAATCCATCTGCAAACCCATCAACACCTTCGCAAAAGCCTAAATCTTGTCATGAAGGGTGAATAGGAAAAAAAAAAAAAAAAAAACATAAGCATGTTTTTTTTTTCTCAGAATAATCAAATATAGCTGTGACAAATCTAAAATCCCATCAGGTGTGACATGAAGCAAAAAACAGAAGGGAGGTGAGAGTAGGTGGTGTTTTGCTCGCTCTCTCAGGAAGAAAAACAGAGTGGGCGGAATAAAAAAAAAAGAGTAGGGAAGAGAGAGGCTGGGAGTTTTAGGGAAGGTAATTATTCAAAACCTAATCTAGTTTTCTCCTCTGACACCACATCAATACAAACACTTTTAAATCCGCAGAACTCTCTTTTGTGAAGATGGAGAGTGGAATCTGATCATAATCTAAAACATTAAGAGTAACAAAAAATATCAAGCCTATTTTTATTGAAACTCTTAATTTAGATTGGTTTACTAACCTGGTCCGCCTGATTGATAACGTGTAGCACTTTCTGTTCTGCACATGATCAATCTGGGAATGCTACCATCTAATCCGTTCGGGGAAAGGAGGGACATTCAGGACAACTCTCTGAGCTGATTGGACGAAGCGACACCTAGAGTCCGCCTACCAAAGGTTGGTTTTAGCCAATCATGGTATCAAATGAAAATACAAGCAGCAGCCGCCATGAGAAACCACAACATGTTTATGTTTGTCAAGGCACTTCTTAATGTTTTTCCTTCAAATAATAAATCGTGGATTCTGACAAAACAGAGGTGACAGCAGCGGCTATGCGTGCGTCCTCCTGCACCGCCATGTTTACGTTGCTTTAGCTGTGGGCTTGGCAGCTATTGTTTTCATCACAGTTGGTATGTCCCGCCTTAAACCATAATACTGCAACGTGATTGGCCTGAACTCTTTTTGGTTTTGGCCCAAATGATTGAGATGGGAGCGGGTCAAAATAGATTCTCGTGTGTCTGTGAACGCACAAATACCGCGAGAATTCAGCTTGCTGGCAAGGTTATTAGCTTACAGTAATAACTCCGCAAAAACAGCATAGAAAAACAGAATTAAATACAGTAAAGAGATTATTTCCTTTCAACAGACAGTCTGAACCTTTGAAATTCTCCTAAAAATCTCTTCAGTGTTCTATCTAGATGGTTCAACGCTCACAAGAGTCTAAATGTAGAAAAATAACCTGCAATATGATCATTAGCTCCACTCTCCAGTCCCTTATGCGATTGTTTTGAAGAGATCCCAATGCAATGATTTTCCCCCCTTTAGGAACATTTATCAAGGAGAAAGCTCTGCAGGAGTCATTTCTCTACACAGAAGGTTAGGAAGTGGGAACGGAGTGAGGTGGGAGGTGAGGAGGAGGAGGGTGGCTGAGGATGGCTCGTGCAATCCATCTGAGTAACTGTGGGCAACTTCAAGTTAGGGGAGAGCATTTGTATATCTACAGGTGACTCATCCAGAGGGCGGAGAGGCTGCAGCACAACGTGGCGCAAAAGCAACGGAGGAGCAGTGAGAAATAAGCAGGAGGAGGAAACGCCTAATGGTGTTTCCCACAAAGACACTAAGGAGGGAAATCGTTTGAGCTCGGTAGCAGAGATGGCTAACATTAGACGTTAAGTTTTGGGAATTTGCTTAATATGGCCAAAGCTTTTCAGGGGAACTTAAAAATGCTGACAGAGGAGACAAAAAAAATCAACACCAGTAATTCAGATCTCCTTGATTTCAGGGGATTGTATCAGTTTTCACAATCAGGACTTTATAGTCAAGCTGTGGACGCTGATGACTGTAGACACCATGGTTAGTTCTGGAAAGAAGTTTTAAATTCACTCATTATGGGAATGAAGATCATTAATCTTTGGACTTTAATGATGCATTTGAACAGTTCTTTCTCCAGAGTGGAATCGTTATAAAATCTTATAATATATAAGATAATAATAGTCTCTAGGGTTATAATATAAAATCTAATCAGCTGATAATGATTAGTGGAGCAGGAGAGCAGCCTCATCTCTATATTCACTTCTTGCTCAGACATTTGTACTCAAGCTAAACTGAAACACCGCTCTGGCTCTTAGCGTGAGTTTAGAGTTACTTACGTCTCCATGTTGTCTCCCTCCAAAACTGTCTGCACTGGTAGGTACCCCAGCCGTGGATGCTTGGCAAAGTACTTTTTCGATCGGAATTTGTTCTTCAGCACTTTGGTGAAATCTCTCATGTCCTCGCCTGACGTCGTCTGTAACAGTAAAAAAAAAAAAAATGATAATAAAAAACAGTGTTCTTGTATGAATTAAACATCTCCACAGTATCTCGTGCACATATAAACAAGATCAGCATTTCTGTGGGAGAAAATTAGTCCGTTAATTAGACAACGAGCAAAGGTGTTTCTCCTGCAGAAGCAATTTCAGTCATGCAAGCAAACAACAAATTAGCACAACAGTCTGACCAGGGGGAGAGAGTAAAATCCCTTGGAAAGGGATTTATACAACCACACAGACACCCGCACACATCCCGGCAAAAAAAAAAAAAAAAGAGAGAAAAAAAAACAGCTTCAACAGATGACGGATATGTGTAACAGGCTTGTTAAAGCTCACATGGCTTATTGGCTAATCCACACAACTTAAGATGGTAGCTTGAACAAATCACCAGAGCAGCTGCAAGAAAAAAAAAAAGCCTGTGCATCATTAAATCGCTCCTCTGTGACTGTGCAGCAATGCCGCTTTAGATATTAGAGACCTAAAAACCACATATTCCTATCAAATTATACACTGTCTAGCCAAGGTTTACAACCTTGGCTAGACAACCTTTCAGGTTACAACCACAAACCTTAATGTATGTTATATAACTTTTATGCAACTGTGTAGTGGAAGGAAAAGGATGTTGTATTTTTTGTAAATAATTAAAAAAAAAATCTTAAAAGGACGGCAGACATGTATTATTGAGTCCCTTTTAATCTGATACCACTAAATAAAATCCAGAGTGATTAAGTGGTAGAGTCCACCTGTGTACTTATGTGTAACTTAAAATCAACATAAATAAGGCTATAGAAACTATGCAGCTCAAGTGGGACAACCGGTCCACAAGACAACCATCCGTCACGCACGTCACAAGTTTGCCCTTTAAGGACAATTAGCAAGAAGAAAAAAAATGATAATGTCAAAATAAATTCAATGGCACATATGGAAAATGGCATTATTGCTCTAAACTAACACTGCACATCGCCCTGAATTACTATAAAATGACTAATTACAGTTTGGACAGCAGCTACTTTTATTTAAATAGCTGCTGTCCAAACTATAATTATTCATTTTATAGTAATAGCTACCTGTATATCATGCTCACTATTCTGACTATAGTAATAGCCACCTGTATGTGTAAACTCTGTATATTATGCCACTGCACATATCTGTAAAACTCTATTCACAGCAATATCCACCTGCTATTGCACTTCTGGTTAGACATAAACTGCATTTCGTTGCCTTGTACCTGTACCTGTGTAATGACAATAAAGTTGAATCTAATCTAATCTAATTAGTCAACCAACTCGATTCTAAAGCATGGTGGTGGAGGCTGCAGAGGAAAGGGCTACAATAGAGGAAAACATGTCTGCTGTAGGCCTGAGGCTGGGGAGAAGGTTCCCCTTCCAGCAGGGAAACACCCTAAATATACAATACAATTAAATATTTCAGATAATAGCATAGTTAAGGAAAGCCCAGGCAAATACGAGACCTAAAGCCAATTGGAAATGTATTGTAAAATTTAAAAAGATGTTGTGTTTGCTGATGGCATTCATCCAATCGAACTGAGCTGGAACTTTTTTTCTGCATAGAAGAACGACTAAAAATTCAGTCTGTCGTTGCAGTAAGAGATGCTTCAACAAAGCTTTCAGCTGAATACTAGTGCATGTCAAACTTTTCTGATTCTCGTTTATTTACTGAAACCCATGTAAGATTTTCCCTACGTTTCAGAAGTGTGCGCCACTTTTGACTTTCTCACATAAAATCCTAGTAAGGTTTGTGGTTGAAATGTAATAAAACAAGATAAGGTTCAAGGGGTATGAGTGGCTCTGCAAAGAACTGTAAGTGAAAAACGCAGCACAGGAGCTGCAAAGAGAGCCCAGCGGAAATACATCAACAAGCCACAGTAATATGGTGGGTGTCATAATCCCTAATATGTGCCCCATGGGGATGTGTTTGTGACACATCAAAAAAGGTAAATCCTACAAAATGACAGCAGACATATTAGCTGTAGAATTTGAACTAGGACAACAGAGCCCCTCAGGAAAGGTAAAAGCTTAACGTGAGGGACAAAACAAATTAAAAGTAGAGCATTTTCACCCGCATGAAATTTATAAGCTAATGAAAAAGCAATATAACAGCCATAAAACAAACAGTAAGACAAATATGATGAAAAACAGTTTATACAGTAGCTGCAGTCTCTGAGTTTGTCAAACAGGGCGTACCATTCAATAGGAACCCGAGAAGCTTGATATGATCACAGGGGAACAATAAATGAGATTATATATTATATTAAGAGAAAATATTCTATTATGTAAAAGTGCCATAACTGTTTTGAAGTGAACTGTGACATTTTAAATGAAGAACTGGAATCTGTTTTTTCGCTCGCTGATAAAAATGGCAGATTTCATCCTCTGACAAGTCTTGTTTTTGTATTTTTTTTTTCTTCCCCCAGCATCCATCACTTAAAGGTTCGATAAATCTAGCTCAAGCTTGATGAGCAAGCTTCACGTTCAACTTTCACAGCTTCTAATCGAGAGTATACACCTTTCAAGGTTTCTCGGCTTTTGTTCCTACAGCCAACGCGGTATCGATCTGTGTGTGTTAGGACGTTATTTCAGGAGAAAAGAGTTTGGTGAAAACATTTTTTTTTTTAAGACCCTTTTAAATTTTAGATTTTGTTTGTATCCAATCACTTATGGGTTGTTTTTATAATCACGTTTTACTCTTTTTGCTCTGACTTTGTGAAGTATATAAATAAAAATGGCTTACTATAAACATTGGGCGCACACAGCAGCTGCTTTCTTTATCTGCCCACATTTCGTGCCATTTATCCCTTTATGATTATGTTTGAAAGTTGTTTATGCTGAAAAGCCTTCAGCCAGCCTCCTGCAGTCAAAAGCCTTAACGTTTATATTTTTTATTATCGTTATTCATTGCTTCCCAGTTAGCGTCCGCAAATTTTTCACCATCCCTTCTCTAAGAAATGGTTTTAAGTTCAGATATCCATCCGATTAGTGTGTACATGTGATCTTTTTTTTTTTTCCAGGCGTTGTCCAGCATGCTGTCACAGAAATCACTTTCCTCCCAAACAGAGCAGATCTCAGCCGCACAGACAGCACAATATGCCATCACGGCATTCTTATCAGCAAAAGGTTCTGCCAAACAAAGTCCATCTTTCTGCAGCCGCAACGGATGTTCGGCGCCACGCTCCGAGAGAGTCGGTAAGAGATCTGTCCTTGCTCTGCTTCTAGCAGAGTAGCTGGTCTGTGTAGATAGTCACACAGTATTTGAGAAGACATGGCAGGAAATTAGAGAGAACGGGAGTAACATTCCACACACACACCCCCATTTGATAATTTCTTATCAAATGCAACTGAAAGGAAATATTCCTGACAATGTCCACTCTGAATAGAAGTTAGAATGCTGACAAATGAGGAAAAGTATATGCTAAATCTTGCTTTTTGCATCTTCCCTTCTAATTGATCAGATAGCTACTAAACTGATCAGCGATAAAGAGTAGTGCTTTATTTCTTCTACAAACTATTCTCACTTTGCACCTTGGAGTAAAAAATACCTATCTGGTAAAAAAAAAATAAAGTAACCCAAGAGGCAATGTTTTCTTTTTTTAATTCCTGTCTGTAAAAAACAAAACAAAAAAAAAAACTGGTCTGCTGGGAAGCTGATGTTGAATATTAAAAGAATTCAACGCTGACGGTTTGCTGTGGAGACAAGCCGAAGCGTTACCCCAGCTTGTATTAATAGCAGCAGGGGAATCTGAGATCTGCTGAAGCAGCTGCATTAAGTTATGGAAACTATTTTTTTTTCTTTTTTGGGAAAAATGGACAAAAAAAAAAGAACATTTTGTTTTTAAACAAATTTCCACATGTAGGAATATTAATTATTATTATTATTAATATCCAAATGTCCCTCATAATTTCCACATGTAGGAGCTTGTAGATGCTTACTTTAATGTCAGGAAAGAGTTTGCATTCTGATTTAGCAGGTTGATTTGGGGATTTAGTTTGACAAATGTATTATATAACTTATATTTACTATTTAATAGGGAGGAATCAACTGACAACAACTTCTGACTGGGACTGCTAATGACGACACTCTTCATTGTGGCAGAGTGAAAAAGGTTCAGCATTAGCAATTTCGACAATCACTGAGGTCGAATGAAGCACAGAAGGTTTAAGAAGCCATTTAAAAGGAAGTTTGTTATAATGGAGGAATGTACTTATTGTTTCGATTCAATCAAATTAAATCATACTGAAACCCAAGTTATCCAAAAGAGAAATTTAATGCCATTTTAACTCAGACTTTCCAAGTTTAAACAGAGACTGAAACTTCAGGGTATTACAGTAAGGGTGAACGTATTACAGAAAAGTGTCTCTGTCTTATTTTTTTGAGCTTTTGACTTCAGTCTCCCATATGAGAACCTAACTGGCAATAATGGCAGCCTTTGAAAATCTCAGAATTTAAATAGGTGTCGACCAACTCTAGGTAACACACACAGAGACTAAAGTTAACAGTTCCTATTACTAATGATGCTAGTCACTGAAAATGGTTAGTTTGAAACAAAAAAACATAAAAAACTACACAAAAAATGCACCCGTATTTTCACAGCAACTGAAAAACCAAGTTAGAAAAGCCAAGGACATTAAATTCGTTTTTTTCTTTTAAACCACTAACAATGCAGCGTTCAGATGACAGTTTCTTTTGTCATGTATTCCTACATGGTGGTAGTAGTGTTGTGATCTGTGGCTACTTTGCTGCTTCAGGTTCTGGACAGCTCGCGGTACAAACAGATTGAAGAATGAATTCTGCTCTCCAATGGAAAATCCATGGTTGTGACCTTTAGCTCAGACTGAGTTGGGTCATCCAGCAGTACAATAATCAAAAACACAATTGCAAGTCCACCTCTAAATGGTTAAAAAAAAAACTAAATGAAGGTTTTTGGCTTGGCCTAGTCAAAGTCCAAGCTTAAATCCACCTGTGATGTTGATTTTTATACTTGAAAACCTTCAAATGTTACTGAAATAAAACAAACCTGGAAAGAATAGTTGGCCAAAAGCCACCAAGAGTAATATAAAAGACTCATTCCCAGTCATCCACAAAACCTACTGAGTCATTGCCTTCAAGGGTAGAACAAGCAGTTATTAGATCTAGGGGGCGTCTTTGTCCAAGATTAAAATGTGTTTTCTTTTCTAAAACATTTAAGTCTGACCACAAAAAAACTGAAGAAATCTGTAAGTGTAAAAATGCTTTTTTCACAACACAAATTTTAAAGATTCTTGTTTTTAAGAAAGTAAGATAGGGAACAAAGGTTTGAAACAAACATATTCCATAACTTTATGAACAGGAAGTCCCTACAATCAAATTGTCCCACATTTTCAAAACGGGTTAGCGACTACGCACCCTCACCTCTTATTATGTGTAATTCTATAAGGTCTCATAGATATCCAAAGCCAGCACTTTTCTATACGTTTATTAAAAAAAATCTTCTTTATAATTATCCGATGTTTCAGGCACAGAATGATGTTAGAAATAAAGAAACTAAACTGGCGCTCGAGGAGAAACAGGCTCACTGATGCATTGTTTAAACAAGGGAAAGCTTTGTCTGCATCGCCCTTGTTTCAATAAGACAATGTCCCAATCCAGAAGAGAGAAGTACAACAAGAAATTGGTTTTCCTGTCTGCACACAACACTTCCTACACCTTTGGGATGAACAGGAAGGCAGACTGCGAGCCAGCTCCTCTGTTTTCCCACCATGACTGAGGCGGTTTTGTGGTTGGAGGAAGACCCTTGCAGCCAAGTTCCACAAACAGTTTTTTTCCACAGACTTCCCACTGGACTGAACATTGTTTCAGCTGATGCAGAGAGCTTTGAGAGCAGCTCATTCTTAATAAAAACTTAAAACTAGTCAAAAAAAAGAAACTTTAACCTAAACACTACAAGCAAATGAGGTAACAGCGTGTGTTGAATGATACTGCAAAAATTAACACTGAATATGATTGAAAATTCGGTGCCGTGGCAGTTCAGCAGTCTCTCTCTCTGTATAATAGGGGGATTAATATTCATTGGTTGGAAGACTGTATCTAATTTGACATTAAGATGAGCAAGAAGGTTATCAGAGGCTAAAAAGTGTGAATTTGACTGGATTCATTTAATGGTTAATTGGAGTGTATGAGCGTGTGGGAAGGAGATATGACATAAGCTAGCGAGCAAAGTGTGCGGAGACGTGCGAGGGGAGGCTGTGTGCTTCTTCCTCACCGGCGTGCAGTATTCAACCATGGGGTAGTTGAGCTTGTGGCCCTTGGCGGTACGCCCAGAAAAGAAGCAGCTCTGACACACGTCGTAGTTGAAATGCTTCAAACTGCGATACCTACGTGGAAAATGGAGAGAAGAAGAGGGGGAAAAAAAGTGAGGAAAGTTGGGTTAGGAAGTACTGTCACCAAATGTCACTTTCACATCCTCCGGGCATTGCCGTTCTGCGAACGCAAAAACCAACAGGTACCACTGGCCCTACAACGTGACTCGTCGTCTGGAGAGCTGTCGGTTCCCGCTGTCACTCCGTCAAGCACGTGTTCACAGATGCACGCAAACTATGTGCTGACGGTATGACAGACTGCTGGATTTCCATCCGAACACAACAGTCTGACAAACAGCTGCGGGGATGTTGTCCTCAGCAGCAGCTGTGGCAAGTCTGCTATTTAACAGCTAAATTGAGACAGGAGCCATTCAGACATAATAGCTTAAGTCTTTTATCTTTCTCCCCTCTCCAGCTCTCCCCAAGGTTAGCTGACTGATGAGCTGCAAAAGAGAGCTATACATCAAAGGACGCAACAGTGCACACAACCGCACTAAGTCAAATACACCATTACATCCTGACAAGAACCATATTACTATGAGGAGAGGGCGTTAAGTCACCTTCACTCAGGAGGTGAGGAGGTGGTCCAGAATTAAGTAGTTTATCTACCAAACAATCCCGGTTAATTATCGAATCGGTTTTCGCTGCTCTTTTTTAGGAGGAAACCCGCAAACATTTGAAAACAACTTCATAAAAAAGCCATTTTGCAAAGCGCTCCTCATCAAAGGTTTGAGGTAAGGCACGTTTATTTATATACTGTAGCTCTTTTCAGTAATAAGACGATTCAAAGTGCTGGTAGGGATGTAAAAACAGTGGATGCATTGCAACGGGACCACCTTGCTACATACTTCTCTCCAAGGTACATTTCGTTAGATTAGGAAAGTGTCACCACAGAAAATAAGTAGATTAAGATACTATCTAAAGCACTCCAGACCAAGCTACTGCCATCTCGGCTGGGTTTCATGACACGGAGGAGGCCGAACGACCCCTTGATTGATTTTAAATCGGCAGTCCACATTTCAGGTTTTCCAATAAACCCGACAACAATATAAATTGGGAGCAGGGAGTATACGCCAAGCCCAATGGTCAACTTGTAGAGCCAGTATTCATGCTATATCCTTCATAAGAGCCGTCATTTCAACAGGTCCAACCAGGCTCTTAAAACTGGCATTAGATCCCCTCAGAGCGTCACCTTGTGTGCAAACAGTGTCACACTAGGTGAATAATGGTTTAACATTGTTCAGACTATTGACCTCTTCTCCTCCTTTATCTGATAATGTGGTGTTTGCATCGTAGAATTCTGTAGTAACAAAAAGACTCTTCAAACCCCCTTAGTTCTCCCACATAGACCTTATAAAGGAAGCATGTGCCCACCCATTCAGGGGCGTACGCAGTATGATGTCAGCGGTCACGTTGGTAGAGAAGATCAGGCAGTAATGCAGACGTCGCTGCTGACACGTAACACCCATAACAGTCTTTCTGTCCAGTCTAAGTATGTCTGACACTTTGCCTTCAGATTCAGTTTATCTGTAATTTCCATGGCAAGCAACTTTGCAGTCCAGTCTCATAATCTCTAACAACATTTTATAGCAGAAGTTATGCAGTTTTATACACATTTTTATTTTGAACTAAATTAATGAAAACACTTTCAAGTATTGAAGGGATCTTTCTTTTTAAAACAAGAAAGAAACCCATCAGTTTTTGACTTAAAACCTTAGACATCTGGCCCAAAGGTCGCTGCGTAGATCAAAGCAGATAAAAAATGTTAAAACGGTTATAAATGTAAGTTTGGAAATGGGTATAATTAACCCCTAAGCTGCTTTAAATTAGAACTCATAGCATGAATGATTTATTTACTTTTACCCTAACGTCATCACAACTTAGTAAATATGAAGCAAGTTTTTTTATATAGTGAACGTGAGAATTAATGGTCTTAAGACTGACCTTATAAATCAAATTTAAATTATTCTCTTGATAAACTTTTTTCACTTAACAAATCTCTAAGCCATTTTTAAATGTAGTTTAGAAACAAAAAATCCAATACAACCCTTCAAATATAACTTTTTTATGCTTTTCATGTATTAATTTTTATCTATATCCAATATTATTATTTTATTTTTATATTCATTTTAAATAAACACAGGACTTATTTTAGCATAAATATATCATAGCACAATCTTACACTTAAGAGATGTGTAAATCTAAATCACCTCAAGGATTTTAAAGGCTTTTATCCAATATAAACATAACTGGTGACCCTTTCTCAAATGCATTAGCTTTAAGTGTTTGCACCTAGCTACATCTATTAAAGCTTGGGGTATTCTCTAAAGGTACTTTAAGAAGTAATCACTGTCTTAAAGCAACCTTATAAAAAAGAGTAGTAGATGTGCAATAAAACCTGTTGTCCTGCAATGCAGACTGAAACATTTGATTCAAATTCATTGAGAGTTTGAATCTCTGGCATGTGGGCTGGATTACTAAATTCCCTTTTACAACTCTTCACTTTTCCTAAAATCTATTACAGAAAATATCTCATCCAATCTGAAAGGCCCAAACACCCATATAAAGCATTTAATCTAAATTGTTTTTTAAAAAAAATTGAGCTACCTAAAAGAAGAACAAAAAAAAAAAAACGTTCCGTGATTGGCGTCGTCTTCAGACCACACAATATGCCTGCTATGCATTTTCCTTCCTTTTTCATTTTTGCTATCTGCCTTTCCTTCCCACCATCGCTCGCTCTCATCGATCAATGACAGAACTTGGGAGATGTGTGCTTCATCAAACGTCTGGACGTGTTTCTCTTTCTGCTTGCGAAGCAGCCGATCTCCAGAGGAGAATTCTGCCACTCTGCTCGACTTCAGGCGTGAAGAGACCCCTTCCCTCTTGACTGGACACGGCAAAACTGGAATTGGTCTATGAGCTCATCAAAACGGTTGAACTTTATTTACCGGCGCGACAGTAATCTGTCGGGCACAAGCTGAAGCCGTTGCGGCGTCAGAGGCACGCGGAAGCTTGTTAGGAGTTTATAAGGCTCTCTTTTGTAAACTTTGAGAAAGCTGAGTCGTTTTATTTGTTTATTGGCGACCGTTGTTGTTGTTGTTTTTTCGAGCATGCGTTTGGGCTTCATTACAAACCTACTGGTGGTATTTACTCAGTAGTATATCAGCTGCTGACATTTAGTGAAATGTCTGCCCTCCAGAGCAGATCTGCCCTTTTTGTTCAAAAGAGAACAACCCACAAGAATGTCACATTATGTGTAAGAAGCACGTACCCCGTTACAAGCTGCAGACTTAATCACTCGTCTTTTTTTTTTTTTTGCTTTACCATTTACCCAACAGAGCATGAGTCCTTACCTGAAACCCACAATAGGACACTCTTTGCAGATGTTGCACTTGGCCTGATGCTTCGCCGTCTCGGCCGCGGCCACCCGGTGCAGGACAGGAAGCCAGACCATGGACTGGGGCTCCAGACGCATCCAGTCCACAAACTGCCGAGGCTCCAGCTCCACCTTGTTGTTTACCTGTTCAGGATAAGCACACGCGGTAAGGAGAATTAGGAGCCAGGAGCCCGTAAAGCAAAAAAGTTTATCAACCGTGTGAAGTTTATAGTTTCAATAAAACTTCAACAAAGCCAGGTGATAAACTCTAAGGGCACTTTTGCAGCATGAGAGAGAAAAAAAAAAAACATGCACATCCAGTAAATGCTGTAACTCTTTGCTAAACTCCTAATAAACACGGAGACAACTTTAAGATCACCATATATATTGAAATTCAAAGTCTCAGTCTTGTTCTGGCTTTGAGTCTTGACCCGAGACTGAATAGCTTTTACGAGCTTCTAATACATGTGGAAATGTCTTATAACAAACATTGATTGATCATCCCCACCGTCCTTGTCCTGCAGGTCCTGTAGCTGCATTGTTACTCAGCAGCTATGAGGCTCTGACCATGAAAAATCCCCAAACGCCTGCTCTTACATGCAGGACTAAACTTGACCCGTTTACAGCAATATGTTTATTGTTGGAAGTATTCAGAGAGATGGCATTTCTTTTTCTATTCTCCATTCCCAATCACCTTAAACTGCAAAAAAATAGTTATTTGTGTTGTTATTCAGTGGCTGTCACTTGCATTCACTGGCAACCATTACCCCGCAGTGTTAAGAAAATATTTTTAACTGCACGTAATAATGAGCCCCATTAGATAATCTAGCAACTTCGACACGGCTGTCATTACGTCTAAACAAATGAAAGGCGACCTTTCCATCATCCCTGAGACGCAAAAAGGGCGGCGAGGGAAGCAAAGGGCAGAAGACATCGGCAAATAAGAGAAGTGAATTATCAAAGAGGAACAGGATGTTCCTGTTCGCCTGATCCACATAAAGAGCTTATCGTGTAAAAGCCCACACAGCATCTCAGCTTTATTAGCATTTACCTCGACAAATAAATCCATGCTGTCTGTCAAAACTCAAAGATGCACAAGCAGTCCTAAGATTAATGTAATAAATGAATATTCCCAGAGAGAAAAGATGGATGCCATTTAAAAATAGATATTTTAAGTACTTATACAAATATCCTTAAGACATGCGTATTATTATTATTATTATTATTATTATTATTATTATTATTATTAACTGAAATGATATCTGACTCTGATCAGTAAAGGTAACTGAGAACGTCATTAGTGAAATTTAATCTGGGATTTAAAAAAAGGAAATTTTCATGCATTTACTGCAGAAAATGATCACTTATATTTGAAAACCTTCACATATCATATTCGCATAAATATCTGAGAAAGATTCAAGTACAACTAGAAAAAAAGGCTATTTAGGAATTAGCTTTGAAGGCCCCTGGAAGAAAGCGGTTCTGTGCCTGTTCATAATAAAGGAAATGTGACCGATGTCAGCATCTTGGACAGAGTGCCTAAAGGTGACTGGAGAGTACAACACTAGGTACATGTATTTGTTCACTGTATTTAAAATACTTTAAAAATACTACCTCTGAAAGTATTTTTTTAAAAAGTGTCGTTTCTGGTATATGATCTCCAACTTTGCACCAGACTACTTAAAAAAAAAAAAAGACATTAAAGAAGCCTGTGAATGAATTTTGTTATGTGTCATCGGTCATGTTGCCTGTTAAGAAAGTTTCTTTTGATCATTTTCCCAAAGCGTGAAGGAGACTTTAACCCTCGGATTAAGAGAGAAGATTACCTCGGATATATTATATTCTGCAGTCTGCTGACATCTCAGATCATCATTAAACTCTTCACCCTATCGCTGACCTTTCCCAACACAATCTTACTGTCTCTCCCATCAGGCACATTAGTCTCATCTTTGCTTTCTGTCTTTTCTTCCCGGAATCGAACTGCAGAATTATGGCACTTACAGATAATTACTGCCAGGCTGAAAAGGATGAGTGGACGGAGAGATAGATGGAGAAATGAAGTAACGCGGCAAAATGACAGCGAAGGAGGCTAAATTTACGGCATGTGACTCCTTCATCACAGAGCCGTTAAAGCGGATGGACTTCGGGGTGCCGCAGAGTCACTGGCCAGACAAACCGGAGCACAAAAGATGCACAAAGCCTGAACCTTGTTTGTGCAAGGTGGCTTACTGGGAGATAGCGTGTTATTTTTCTGGTATGGCCTGCCAAAACATTGTTGGACGTTTGAATGATTAATGAGGAGCTGAACTACAGCTGACACAGAGATTCATGACCAAGCGCGGGAGCAATTTGTTTGTGTACATGTGCATGTTTGCGTACTCAAGCGTGCTCAACCCATCTAGGTCCACGTGTGCGTTAAAGCAACATCGACAAGGAGCTGCGGGAGGGAGAGATTTTTTGTTTTGCTGGGTTTTTTTGCAAGTGAAAATCTGCCTCCCTCTGCTACTTTCGGGGTCGCAGTGGAGGGAATCAGTCAAATTTATAAGACTGATTTTACTGTCTGTCTCTTTTTTTATGACTATTAAAGCACGAGGCAGGGAGGAAACAGCAAACACCGTCAAACAGCGAATCCCTGCGGAAAAGCAACATCATTAAACGATAGTAAAGTCTAAAATGAAATCTAAAATTAAACCTGAGCAAGGAAGCTCGGGACAGTCAGCAAAGAGTCGGTGTCAAGACAGCGGCTACTTTTCATGGAAGAGTCAATGGCTTGTTAATGAAAACAGGGTTGCTTAAAAAAGATCAGCAATGTGATGATAAAAAAGTCCCTAAAGTGGTACAGCTAAAGGAACATAATATTCCCATGTCCAAAACACTGCCTTCCTCAGAAAAGCATGCTTTATCTTTTTTTTTTAAAAGGTAAAAGTGTAAAGCCAATGATATGATGAAGGCTTTTTTTATGCTAAGTTATATTTCACATTTCTGCCAGCTTTTCAAACCATATCACTTACATTCAAAAGAAAAGCAACTATACTGTTTTTCTATAAAAAGCGGTCTTTATGGTTAGCTTCTTCATAAAATAGCTCATAACATTTATTAATTTTACAAAAAAAAGTTTTGATCAAAGGCTTGCACAACTCTTCTTTTACATGACAAAGTGCAAATAATTTTAGAAGGAAAAACACTTGCCAGTAAACTTGTCTGTGTGTACATATTACTCTGACTTTTATAGTTATTTGCAAAAGCATTCATATGGTTTGAACCTGAAATTTGGCTTAATCCATCTTTCCATCAACTCTTACCAGCCCCACCCTGTCCCTGCTGATGAAAAATGGACGATGCTGCCACTGGGCCATTATCCTCAGGGTGATGTGTTGTGGTACTCGTGTCCAACACCCACGGCATCGTGCATGCTGACCAACGACTTAAATGTCTCTCATCCTACCACCGCCTCATCTTTCACGCCTTTGCACAAACAGCAAAGGAGTTTCCTTCGCAGTGAGAAAAGCCATGAGAGTGGCTTTGTTCCTCCTGCTCCCCCGTACTAGGCAGACGTGTTAAGGACACTACTAATAGTTGTCCTGTCAACAGATTCCCCCTGAGTTGTGCATCTCAGCATCAGAGTTACCACAGGTCTCTTGGCTGCTTCTCTGATTGATGGTCCCCTTACCAGGCCTGTCAGTTCGGGTGGATCATCATGTCTTGTGAGGTTTGAAGCTGTGCCGTGCGCTTTTCATCTTCAGATGACGGATGGAACTGAACTCCAGAAGACGCGTAAAAATTGGGATATTGTTGTATCGGCTAACAACTTAATCCCAGACCTATCAGCTGTGTTCCCTGGCTTTCGTGATGCTGCTCGTTCTAATGTTCTCGAACAAAGTGCTCCTTGACAAAACATCTGTATCCAAACTAAGATTAAATTCCACACAAGTGGACCATATTTCTATTTAGGTCACTTCTAAAGGCAATTTGTTGAACTGCTTTTCATTTAGGGGCGTCAGAAGAGAGTTAAATAAAAGTGCGCGCCACACTTTTTAGATTTGTATTTGTGGAAAATGTGAAACTAAGCATCCTTTTGCTTCACAACTATGTGCTAGTTTGTAAAAAAAAAAAAAAAAATCCCAATAAAATAGATCTATTAACTGTGACATCATCCAGAGAAGACGGCTCACCCGCTACTACCATCTAATGTAGAACAGATTACTGGATCAATGTGTGCTTCTGTGCTTTTTTGTCTCTCTTGTTGTGTCTCTGCTCTGTCTTCTGTAACCCCAGTCGGTCGAGGCAGATGACCGTTCATACTGAGCCTGGTTCTGCCGGAGGTTTTCCTTCCCGTTAATGGGGAGTTTTTATTCCCACTGTCGCTTCATGCTTGCTCAGTATGAGGGATTGAAGCAAAGCCATGTACAATGCAGACGACTCTCCCTGTGGCTCTACGGTTCTCCAGGAGTGAATGCTGCTTGTCGGGACTTTGATGCAATCAACTGATTCCCTTATATAGAAAATTTTTGACCAATCTGTATAATCTGACCCAATCTGTATAATCTGATTGATTTTGACTTTGTAAAGTGCCTTGAGATGACATGTTTCATGATTTGGCGCTATATAAATAAAATTGAATTGAATTGAATTGAAAATTTAATCACAAGTATTTGGAGGTGTAATGTGACAAAACTTGATCAAGGTCAAAGGAATAAAATCCTGATGCAGGGCTATTGGAAGAGGTGCTTGAGGCCATCTTCATGCCGCCTTACGTGCTGGAAGCAGCTGCGGACGCTCGGCTCGATGTTGGAACCCCCGAACGCCGCCACCTCCCCCAGCTGCCTGGGAATCTGGATGGCTTCGTGGAGCAGCAGACCGAGCTGCCTCTGGTCGCACGTGTCACCGGCTGACGCCACCTGGCTGAAGAGATCTGTGGAGGAGTGCGGCGGAGCGCGAACAAAAAGAGAGGACATAAGACGAGGGAGTGAGAGGGAAAAGTCAGAGAATGTGGGTGACATCGGGAAGAAACACGCGGTTATAAATAGATACGGAGCGAGAAGGGAGTGATGCTACAGCTGCAAGTGGGAGGTTGTTGTAAAGTATGCGTGCACGCAGGTAGGAGCCGATAGAGAGGACACCGAAAGCACCAGAGCAACAGATTCATTTTAATCTCTCCGTCTTTGGTTTTTCAATGCCAGGCTGCTAATCTCTCCTCCTCTGGCTCCAACTGTGCTGCACTTCATGGAGACTGACAGAGACTCACTGGATAAGGATGCCTACCTGGTGACACTTGTCATGTGCTTTTTTTTTTTTTTTGATAAAGTCATGAAACATCACAAAGATAATCCACAAAAATCAGCCAAGAGGGCAGAGGGTAATCCAGAGAAAGGGAGGACGGCGTTACAGCTCCTTCCGCTCCGTTCGCGGCTGCCTTTGATCTCCTCGAGCAGCTCGGCTCCGATGCCAGCTCTGGCTGAGCATGGGCTGTGCGCACATGTCCGCACATGCAATTACATGTATTTGTGACCTACTTGCGGACCTTTGTTTCAGTCGGCTCTCAAGACAACTGAACGATCAACACCCACGGCTGTGATGGAGGACTTTCCGCAATGACATTTAGCAACCGTTGCCAAGAGTGTCAAATGGCACAACCACCTGGTTGGGGATTCGTGCAACGCAGTGAGAGCAAAATGCGAGGGATTGACAGTAAATGAAACTCCAAAGTAAAAGGGGGAAGAACGCAATCAACCGTGCTTGATACCCTCCTCAAGCTAATAGGAACTGCCAGTGGAACGAATAGGCTCGGGGATGGGGTTCACGCCAATGGCAAGAGAAAGGGAGAGGAATAGGAAGAACAGGAGGGAAGCGAGGATAAGTAAGATAGGACAATAAAGAAAGAGGAACTGTTAGACGGATGAACAATGGAGCAGGCTGTGACAGGGAGAGGAGACAGACGGCGGGAGATACGGCGGCAGAGACAAAGAGCAGGAAGCCAGACTGACAAGTCCTCTCCCAGTGCAGCAAGCCAATGCTCACACTCTCTAATCCTCAAAAAGAAATCAGACAGCAGAATTAAATCAAGAACAGGGGGGAATGTAGGAGGTCTCTCATCCAATTAGACAAACTATTCTCCGACGCTTTTTTTTTTTCTTCTCTCTCCTCCTCACTGTGGTGTTTGATTAATACTACCAGGATTACAGCTGTAGTCAAGCGGCGTGGGCGCAGACTGATTTGCGTAGGGGAGAGCAGGGACGGCGGTGTGTTTTGGAGCATCTGTGCACCCGTAAGTGCAACATCACCCACTCGCTCTCACTCACATTTATACTTCTCTTCCAGGTGTCCCTTGGAGAGAGACAGCAAGCCGATCTTCATGGAGAGGACGCGGATCTTCCCACTCCGACCACTGCAGACGGAGAAATCAACACAAGAGTTTGTTGGCTCTTATTTTTAGTGCACGCTTCTCTGGATCAACAATGTTTAATGCATGGATTAGAAGTAACAGGAAATCATTGGGTGCTTGTGTGTGTATTTGTGTGTGTGTGCATATTTGAGTCTAATTCCATTTTCTGTTTGCCCTCAAACAATGTTTACACCAGAAACGATGCTGGCTTACAGCATGTAGACACACCTAATTATACACAGATGATGACGTGTCCATGCCAATTAGAATGCGAATGTCAGCTCTCAATAAACACATTGAGTAACCGTGTATTTTACTGCCAACCAGGGCGCATGATGGTGTGTGTGTGCATACACGTACAGACAATGCCACAATAATTTAGCATATGCAAAACCTATGCTTGTCCCTGGATATATAGAATGCCTGTAGGAAGGATCCATAGCCCTTGAAATATTCCCATTTTGACGTGTTACAACCTCAAACCTAAATGTATTTCTATGTCATTTTATCTGACAGAACGCCACAAAGTGAATACGTCTCTTCCAGTTTTGGAACCTTTCATCCATTCTCCTCCTGAAAAATGTATCATCGAGCTTTGAAGAATGTTTTATGTCGTTGCCCCGCTGGAAGGGGCAACCGGTTTTCTTCCAGGACCGCATTGTCCTCAACTATCATCCCTCAACTATCTCCCTTTCAACACGGACCAGCTTCTCAGTCCCTGCAGAAGAAAACCATCCTCACAGCATCACCGTGTTTTACTTAGGGGTTGTTGTGTTTAAAGCCTGAGACGGACTCTGCAGCTTCAAGACAAAAGTGCACAAGCTGAATATGATAGTAAATCGTGCACAATAGATGCCAGCCTGTAAGGCTCATTGCTTCTGCGTAAATGTGACAGACACATCAGCTCATCAATATGGGGAAGGAGAAGGTCATGCAAACGCAGGTTTATATTTCATTAACGCTACCCGTCTACTCTGATGCCAGATGTCAAGCTGATTTCATAAAGTTAATCAAGCTGTTAAGAGACCATCTCCAGGTATCTTTTTTTTTTTTGTGGAGGCAAACTGCCCCGGCACAAATGGGCCGCCGGATTATTTATATGGTATGCCTGAGATGCTGTGACAGGACACATAAAAACGAGTAAATAAAACAGATTAGCAAGGTCCTAGCATGAGTTTTTTTTTTTTTTTTTTATTAGAGCTGGATAATGACATAAGGCAGAGGAGGAGATGGACAGAACAAATATATTATAGATATAATGTAGCACTATTGCCCCTCGCGGCTGGGCAAAAGACAATAAAAGTGTGATGTCTGTTGCAGCAGGAGCCCCCCCAGCAAAGGCTTTCACAGAGAATATTTCACACTGCTTTTGATATTCTTCACAGGTTGTCGGGCAGATTTTGAGCTTTGATTGAGCACCAATTAAAGTTCAAAATCAATGCCTTCATTTCTAAAACGAAACAACATTTCGTCCCAGATTTATCACACAGATTTATCCCCGACTTAATGTGATGTCTGGAGTTTTTCGGTATGGCTTTCTTTATTTGCTGTCTTTCCTCTTGTCAATCTTCTATAAAGGCCAGATTTGTTGAGTGCACCAGTAATAGTTGAGCTGTCAACCTGTCAATTTATTTTTTTATTTGAGGTCATGCCATGCTCTTCGTATTTTCTGATGACAGCTTGAATAGTGCTCTGGAGCTGCTATAAGCTGGAGAAATCACTTTATAACCTATTCCTGCTTTAAAGTTCTCCTCAACTTTATCTTTCAACTTTTATGATCCGTCTACTGAGATCCTTGGTCCACGGGACGCTGTTCACTAAAACCTAACAACGTTTTAGGTTTTCACAGAACATCTGTATTTTTCCTGAGAATAAATTAAACAATTAGGGGAATGCTGACGGCATTTTGTTTCACTTTATATTTCTTTAGAGGTGTCAAAGTAAAGGGGCCTTAAATAAACGTGCCCCACACTTTTCAGATTGTCATTGGTAAAGAAGGCTTCAAAACCGCATTATCCCTCTCCACATTTTGATCATTCACCGCCGTAATTTGGGGCGGCAGTGTGACAGACCAAAGTTTAAGGTGTGTAAATGCTTTTCACAAGACGCTGCAACAGATTTCATACGTACGTGTCATAAACATTGAGCAGCCAGTTGAGACACATGTCGACGCAGAGCGGCACGTTGACCAGGTCCTTGTGCCCCTGCTCCAGGCCGTCGTAGATGGACGTCAGGCAGTTGATGATGTCTGGGACGGAGAGCAGGTGGCTATTGTTGGTGAGTTTGTGCTGCTCAAAGGTGTTCTGGGCAACGCTGAGATCCAGCAGGTCCACTGCAGAAAGAAAAAGATCAGGACAGAGCAGTGGTGGGAAGAGGGGGCGTGGGGGATGAAGGAGAATCAGGGGCATCAGGAGAAATAAGTGAAAGTCAAGGGGATGTGAGAGGAGGAAGGTTAACAATGACAAAGAGAGAGGGACAGAGGAAGAATTGGAGGAAAAAAAAGAACCATTAGTAACCTTTGTGACTTTTTCCACTGAGCTTTCAGCACCAGCTCAGATTACAAGAATTACAACAAATCTAAACTGAAAAGAACAAGAACAGAAAACGCCATGCACCATTAATGGAGACACAGAAGAAAAAAAACCCTACAAATTCAAAGGACGTTTTAACTGAAGTAGTTCAAAACAAGTCAGTGTGAGCTTCTGCTGGGAATACAAAGAACGGATAAATCCGAGCAATAAAATGTTAATATGAAAGAAATCTAAAGGGCAGACAAATGAGGCAGTTAATGTAGCAGTCAGCTTTTTAATTTAATTTGTTGGCTCCTTGTCCACAGACAAAAATAAGACCATTATTGTTAAATCAATATCTCATAGCTCTATCATGTTCTCCATCTCATTTTTGGGTTTCGAACATTAAGAAGGGGAAAAAAGAACATCTAACAGGCAGACCAGCTTACAGCTGAGCACTAGATCCAAAGCAGACAGCTGCCTGATCTCACACCAGACCATCAACATAACCTAATTAATAACATTAGGAATCAAATCAAAAATGTCTGATATTTATCTGCATCTCAACTAAACACTAACAGGTTGTGCTAACAACAAGTTTGCTAAGTGTGTGAGTCGCTGAAGGACAAAGGCTCAAACATTGCTACTTTCAGGACACCATTTAAAGACACGTGTTGTTCATTCCAGATGCTACTTTAAGAAATGGAAGGGGACTTCAGCAGATAACAGGAAGGCTGAAGATTTTAAAGAATATTTTAGTGTCAGTTATATCGAAGTAGTGAATATTTCGACAAACCTAATAGGAATCGCTTAAAATTAGTATTTACAGGTTAAAACGCTACAAAAATTGGATGTAGGAAACTAGCCACACAACTACAGTTCATCTCAAGGTAGGAAAACATTATTAGAAGAAATTAATTAAAAATTGAAGCACTCAGGTACACCAAGTCTAATTTGGATGTATTTAATTGTTGACCACCAGGAACTGTGGTACTTAACAACTAATTAGCAAAATATCAGTTTTACAAACTAAGGAAAACTCTACCATTAGTGGGGGGTGATTTCTGCTTTTAATAATTGAAGAAACTGCACTTAAGGAGGGGGGGGGGGGGGGATAAATCAGTGAAACACCATTACTCTGGTCATTGTCTGCTTCTTCCCCTTTTCGCCTCGAGGTAGATGACTTAATCAATACAACACTTTAGTTTATCCATCTGCTGAGCAGCACCAAGCTAGACCTGCCAGTTGGTCCGTGTCACACAAAGACTCAAATGAAAGGGAGAACAGCTGCGCTCTCCCTGCCCATTAGGTTTAAAGTTTGTTAATTAACATATTATATCTTATTTATCTTGGTGAGTCAGACAGCACATTAGCAGAGTTACAAAAACTTTAAGTTCAAGTTGAGGGCGACCCCGCCTACTCAGGGTTCTAGGCAGCTCACAAACTTTCCGAAATGGGATATTTTTTTTCCAAGCTAAACAGATCTCACAATGAATTTCTAATAGGGAGTTGAATGGACGGCTGGAAGGACGCATAGACGGATGGATGATGAATGGGTATGCAAGACAATGGGACCAAGATTAAAGTCTAGAATTAAAGATTGTCCATTCTATATTTTCTATAGAGATTAAAATCACATTACAGATGGTTCTAAAATGAAACCCCATAAATATGACATGCAACGGGCAATATACCGATATAAATATTACTATCTATATAAATAGGAATTACGACCTGAGGGCTAAAATCTTATATGTTTGTTCAACCCAACTCATATTCTGATTTAGTTTTTATTGTTTGGTATCCAATAAATACAATAGGAACACTGTGTTTTTGCAAGAATTTCTGGGAGGATTTGTCTGATGAAACAATATCCATTGCTTCACCAATACACAGGAGTGAGCGAAGCCTGGCAGCTGTCAGATACCAACACATTGAAGAAATCTCACTTATCTCTTGCTTCATTGTTACAAGAAACTGACATGAAGCTGGTGATCATTGATCAAATGATTTTCTCTTGTCTAATGGTGCAGGTTTTTCCTTAGTTAACCATTTCACTGTAAAGTATCTGTATTCAATTATTAAATATGTATATATGTTTGTTTTTAAGTCTTGACTTAAAAACAAACAGCTAGTGATCCTTTACAGCATCCTTTGCTCTAATCTAAAGAGCAGCACAGAACTGCAGAAGCCTACATCAAAATCAGTCAGACTCATTCTCATCACAAAACTATTAGATTAGAGATAAGCAATCAGAGATGGCAAAATAAAAAAACCTGAATTATTAGAACTCATTAAAAAAAAAAGCAGCAACAAGCCAAGACAAACAGTACGCTGTGGGATATTTCGGTCTCTTCCACATCTTTTCAGCGTGCGCCTTCGCTCTCCAACGTGCACCAAACAGCGGGATGTAAATGAGAAGTGCTCTCTAACAGAGTTCTGTTGTGATAATAATGTCAACATCTGGATAATAGTCATCATTTGTCACCATTAATGCACTGTGTTGCCTCCGAGTAGCGGCTGGCGCGCAGGGTGGAACCTCACAGGAGGAAATCCCAATGCGACGGCAGAGTGTGTGCGTTTAGGTAGGTGGGTGTGAGAGCCACCTGGGACTGTAGGCTACAGCCGCCTTAATCAAAGCCTCCATTACAAAGCAGATAAATATGAGCTTTTAACAATATGGGGGGCAAAAAAATCCCACATGTGACCAAAATGAGGCTGTATTCAACAAGCTTGACATCAGGAACAGCTGTGGCTGTGCGGACAACATCACCTACCCACAGCAGCACGTATAAATATATAAATATATTCATGCGGCTGAAGGTAAAAGCCAAAATATGCCTGGCACCTATGCGGCACTGACGCAGCACCTGGCAGAGTTTCAAATCATTACCTTTTCCCCCCCGAAAGAAAAAATAAATAAATAAATAAATCAGAAGGAGCAGACTCCGGCTGTGGACATTCAGGTGAGGATGTGTGTATCTTACTCACAGCACAGGGCCTTTTGTAGTCTGCGGATCTTCATGGCTGTCCGGTACGCAGAGAACCTCACATTGTTTAGGTCCGCTGCAGGCAGAGGGAAGATGAAAGGTGATTTGACAGTTGTGGGGGGGGGGGGGGAGGGGGGGCAGAAAACACAGAGCAACACAAATCTGCCTGCAGGGCATCACAAGCAGGATCCATGTCTTCACTCACACCTGACCTGTCTGTGGAGGAAAACCAAGACGAGGACGGTGCTGATGTGGAATTTGTGTAATTAGGTCAGTTGGTTTCCGTCTCCGAGGATGGACGGAGCTATTTGTTGAGCTGCTGCCCTACAGGAAATGCTCCCAAAGTTTCCGAGGTTATTACCAATCAGGCGGCTCATTAAGGAGCATTTGTGTTGGCCCTCCCACGGGGACCCAGACATGCACTGGGGTATTGATAAGCGAGCGGGGAGGAGGCAAGATATCAGCAGCTGTCTAGGTTAAATGTAAAAAGAAGATGCGTGTTAAGTTAAATGTAATTTTGGCACACCTCTGGGGCGGATTCCTAATTTAGGAATTAAGTTAGAAGCAATCAAATCTCCTACATTGCCTATTTTCCTAAATGTTAACCTATTTTAATTTAACCAACTCAAGAAAGAAGAGTGAGTTACCCTCTATAGTCAGGCCTGCAAACACTTGTTAAAAGAAGAGTTACACGGTTTGCATTTCAGGTATTTTACCACTTTTTGTAAGCTACTTCACGTTTGTAGGCATTGTTGTCGGTTATGAAAAAGAATTACTCACATATATTTCATAAAGTTCACACCCAAAAGCTTGGATTTCTTTCAGTAGTTCAATTTATATTTTCTGTTTTTGGCATCCATCTCTAAAACTGAAAGCCTTTTCATCTACTATCCTCTCCAGATAAATAGACATTTGTAGCTATGGACATAAAGCTCAGTTTTAACTAGACTTTTCTCAGTATTTTGTTGAATAAATACATTTTAGTGTATGCTTGTGTTATCTTTGTTTACTCTTGTGTAAACAGGTTGTACTTTAAGCTTCTGGTAGATAATTTCTATGAGAACATAACGTTTAAAATTGTGTCAATATGAACTCATACTACTTCATCTGCGGAACAAACACATATAGTCATGGTGGAAAAACAAAAGCAGCATCACCAATCACTTTCATTAAGGTAACACCATTTTAAAACTACAGAGGGGAAGCCTTACACAGTATATTTGTTAAGCCGCAAACTACAGGATGGCCTCTCGGCAGACAGCTGGACTAATTATTCAGCTAACATCATCTTTTTTCTAACTGTGTCTGAAAAAAAGGATAATATTCTGCAGCACAAGCATGATGGCTTATAAACTGCCTCTAAATTCAGATTTTAATTCTGCAGGAGTAACTGTTGATTCTGTGTTTCAAATCACTGCAATCAGATAATATGTCTGCCTTTTGTGTCAACACCATAATACAGTGATGCTTTAGTTAATGTTTAAGTATCGTTGTTTCCTTTTTCTTTGATGGCATCTTTTTTTACAAGTTTTACTGTAAGGTGCTCAGACAACATGGTTAAAGAAAACTGAGAGTCTAAGAATGGTGAACCGTCCTAAAGCTGCAGCAGGTAAATAAATTCAATTTGCATGACAGTTTTTTCATAAATCTGGAGACGCGTCATAAGTATGATCATTGACCTCTATTATAGCAGTGTGTTTGTGCTTTTGTTAGTCTTTCTGTCCTGTCATGGAAAATATATTGCTTATTTAGGCTTCCCGCCATCCTCACTCGTTAATCTTCAATAACTTTCTGAACCAATAAATGCAAGTGAAGGAAATTAAACATCAAATCTGGGACTTTTTATGATGTACCATTCAGCTCAAGGAGCACAATATTTCTGCAGATTGTTTTAAAGGATAAATATTGATCCTTCCACTGGAGTCATTAATTCTAGGTATTTATCTCAATAGCTTTCTCTTTAGAACAAAGATCAGCAATCTGTACCTCTAGATGTTGATCAGTGTGGCCCACTGTAATCTTGACAAAAAAAAACAATGGGAACTTTTATAATTATTAAATCACAATAACTCCATTTTGAGCACAGTTTGCCAGCATCTCATCAGCAGCACTGGCAACAAAGTTCTTAAAAAAGTCATTTGACTACTAAATTAATAATTCATTAATTAATTTATGCTAAAATGCTTTCTCCAACATCCAACACAAGTTTAATAATTCAGTGTATTTGAATGGCTGTTGGGAAAAACTGGAAGTGTGCTTCTCACACATTTTAGAAATTATGTTTTTTCTAGGCATCAGAAATGTGAAAAGTTAAATCTTACTCAAGGACAAGGAACAAAATAAATTTCCTGTGATTAACGGCACAGTTCACATTGCTGCTTTGTTTGAAAGAGATAAAACAGTTTGGGAGTTAGGAAGGTTTTGTGGCTCCAGACAAATTTAATTTAGGAAGAAAAATGGTAACATTAACTTTGTAGTTCATAAAGCTGCAGATGCCGATGCAGACAGGTAAATCACTGCTAAATGCCACTTAGAGTTAAATATATTGTATATATTAAACTTGAGATTAAAACTCTGCAATTAAACTCTGCAATTAATCAAATTGTATTTAAGTAATTAATTTGCTCAGGTTTCGTTATGTAATTAGACTGTTTTTTATGTGCAAAAATACAATGTTTGACAAACTAAACAAGTAATCGTGTTAAATAATCATGATTTTAATACAGACTAAAAATGACTGAGAATTATTTTAAACAAATTAAGATGGGTTTAGGATTACAAGATTCCTAAAAATACATGACATGAGTATGTGTGTGTTTTGTACCTAGAGATTGGTAGAGCTCTGTCATCTTTGGATGATCCCAGCAGGTCGTCTGTGTCTGGTGACTGAAAAGTATGACATCAAGAGAAAACATTTGGTATGAAGATCAAAAACATCACTTGACCTTAAACACAAAAAAAAAAACTAACAAAAAGCTGCACACACAAACGGAAATATTTCTGAGATACAAGCTTTACCAATCAGTGAACACACCATGTGTGGACTCTAACAGGTTGCGCTGACAACAGTCTTTGGTGAGGATGTTATTACTAAAGGTAAGAATACTCTAATTCAGGGATCTTTAAATCCAGCCCTCGAGATTTCGTGTCCTGTAACTTTCATATGTGTCTCTGCTTCAACAGAATTAAATCATCAAGTCATTAGCAAGAAGAACATGGGTGCATCCGAAAAGGTCTAATTGGTGAGGATTGTTCAGTCTAAGCGGAAGTGCGTCTGCGTTCACCATGATAAGTGCTGTCTGAATAGTGCAGTCAGTAAGGATGGTGGTAGGAAAAAGGAGCCTGTATGCTTCCTATTATAGTTCTTTTAGCATAGGGAGCTTGCAATGTCTCTTACTGGCACTAAGGAGCTAAAAGGAATCCCACAATCTTTGGCGTGGCATGACATAAGCACAGCTCACCTCACGGAAATTAATAAAGATGTCAGAAGAGAACTGACATTTTTAGGATTTTCTTTTTTTTAGGATTGCGTCTCTGCTATTCGCGGATGACGTGGTCCTATTGGCTTCATCAGGGCGTGATCTACAGCTCTCACTAGAGCGGTTCGCAGCAGAGTGCGAAGCGGCCGGGATGAAAATCAGTGCCTCCAAATCCGAGACCATGATCTTGAGCCGGAAAAGGGTAGAGTGCCTTCTCCGGTTTGGGGAGGATGTGCTACCCCTAGTGGAGGAGTTCAAGTATCTTGGGGTCTTGTTCACGAATGAGGGGAGGATGGAGCGGGAGATCGACAGGCGGATTGGTGCAGCGTCTGCTGTGAAGCGGGCGCTGTACCGATCCGTTGTGGTGAAGAGAGAGCTGAGCCAAAAGGCGAAGCTCTCGATTTACCAGTTGATCTACGTTCCTACCCTCATCTATGGTCACGAGCTTTGGGTCGTGACCGAAAGAACGAGATCCCGGATACAAGCGGCCGAAATGAGTTTTCTCCGTAGTGTGTCTGGGCTCTCCCTTAGAGATAGGGTGAGGAGCTCAGTCATCCGGGGAGGACTCAGAGTAGAGCCGCTGCTCCTCCACGTCGAGAGGAGCCAGTTGAGGTGGCTCGGGCATCTGGTCAGGATGCCTCCTGGACGCCTCCCTGGTGAGGTGTTCCAGGCACGTCCCACCGGGAGGAGACCCAGGGGAAGACCCAGGACACGCTGGAGGGACTATGTCTCCCGGCTGGCCTGGGAACGCCTTGGGATTCCTCCTGAGGAGCTGGCCCAAGTGGCTGGGGAGAGGGACGTCTGGGCCTCCCTACTGAAGCTGCTACCCCCGCGACCCGACCCCGGATAAGCGGAAGACAACGGACAGACGGTCAGAAGAGAAATGAACATTATAGGTGGAGTGAAGCGATGCTAGGTCAATCGGTAACACTAGTACTATTTACAGTGACATTATTGCTTCACGTGTTCTGTGTGCAAATGTACGAACATTTGTCTAAGTTGCATTTTTTGTAGTTCTTTTTCAGAAGGCTGTAGGCCCGGATTTGACTAGCATCAACCATTCCGAGCACGTAATGACGTGTATGAGTTAAAGGCTGTCCAAAATCGGCACCCATGACACTACGATACTACTTTCTACCCACGATAGAGTTCTTATTGTTGACCTCATGAAAGGTCAGGGAACAGGAGCTAGGAGCTATAATTAGAATGGTTCGGATGCAGCCCTTCACTGCATACTGAGCTAATTCAGCCATTTGATTCAGGTGTGCTAGACCAGAGACGCATCTAAATCTTTCAAGACACCGGACTGTGAGGCCTAGGGTGGAATACCCCTGCTCCTAGTCATATTTTTCACTATTAGTCAATTACAGCAGATAACGGAAAGGCTAAATGCAATATCCTTTTAAATTGTATACATGTAATCCTTTGTGAATGCAGTGCTGAAAACACTGATGTTGCGATGATAGTTTTGATTCGATATGTCGTACATACAGCTACTAACTGCTAATATAGGGTGTGATTATTTAGTCTATGCTTTAAAATATTAGTAAAACCCTATATATAAATATTTAAAGTTCAGTCAATATTATTTGGACATTTTTAAATTAAAAAAAAAATCAAAGCTTTTATAGCTTTTATAGATGCATGTTAACATAGACTTATAAGATTTTTTTCCCTACAGTCTGTGTATCAGGGCCAGGGACTGCAGAGTTGTTTCTAAATCTGATGCAGAAAACACAAAAACGCTCTCCAATCACACAGTGAATCACACTCATCACCACAGGGTGTCTTCCTAAACACCACAGGGCACAAAAATAAGGACACCAAGTTCCAAGTCCCTATGCACTTCTCCACTTCAGTCCCAAACAAACAAAAACAAAAGGGAAAAAAATACACTAAAAGATCAACACTGCATAAATAAATAAAATAAGCTACATGTCAAAACTGATCAAACACAGCTGCCTTCACATGCACAGGACCTCAAAAAAAAAAGAAGACTCAAGCTGCAAATGCAAGAGAAGTGTATCTATTTGAGGTGTGCAGGCTGTGATGTGGATCTAGTGTTTGAGTGTGTGTGGATCTATTTTTTATTTTTATTTTTTAAGAAAGCACCTGGCTGTCAGGAGCCACGCTCAGATCCGAGGAGAATGTTTGGAGAAGTTTTCCGCAAGACAGTTTTTGAAATGCAGAAGGTCCCCTGTGGATTCAGCAATGGCTCGCTCTGTGCTGACTGTCAGCAGGAAGTAAAGTCGAACCACTGCAGTGGATGGCATACGCTCCCCAAGCACACAGATGTTCATCGCTATTCAGCAGCTGCGCAGACCGATAACCTTTTTTTCCACAAACGAGCAGCCATCGCTAATGCGCGGACCTCCTTACGCGGTTGACTAACAAAGAGTTTGCCTAAACTGTCAGTGGGTTTAAATGAATGCGGCGGCGGAGATTTGTTGCCGTTTTCTCCGCACAAAGACAAGAACCGTTGGGAAGATTACCAGCTATTCACAGAGAAACTGGTCCAAAGTTGTGGTTAGAATGGGTTTAACAGTCACAACTTCCTCCAACAAAAACGTCCATTTCCGTCCATAAAAGCCTAAATGAGACCAGCCAATTTGCCAACTGTTTTATTTTAACACCTGCACTTGCTGCTGAATAACTGGGAAATGGTGTTACTAGTTTGGACTGGGAGGGGGTTGGGGGGGTGGGGGGTAAAAACTATCTGACAAAGCTGCTACCATTTAGGATTACAGGACCCATTCACAACCAAAAGAGGAAACAGCAGGAAGTTTTAGACCAGTGAACAAAATTATAGTCAACTCATTTGGGAACAAAAGCCTCTTAAAATCAAACAAAGTCATTTTGCACCTAATTTGACAGATAACTTGGTAAAGACACAATTTTAAATGTGATTTTTTTTGTTACAATCAGAAGATGACCAAAGCAGGACGGTCTCCCGCTGTGGATATTTCTGTGTCCAACACTTCTTTTTTCCTTCTGCTCTTGACGTTCCTCAGTTTTTAAAGCACAAGCTGCACAACCTAAACTGAAAATAAGTGGAAACGCAATCAAAGTCCCTAAAACTGATTCAGAAAGCATGAAGATCTAAAGATCAAAGCCACTTTGAAATATTACAAGAAAAACTCCTTGGAAGATCAAGTTTAAATTACTTGCTTCAAATAAGGTCGCTTAAAACCTCTCACAGTCCTGTAATGGTGGCCTTCTATGTAATAAGATCTAAGAAAAAAACATCCTGTTTGAGCTTTTAACAGAATTATAAAAGCACTCTTTGTCACCAGCATTAACAGCAAAAATGCACTTTCAACACTTTCATAAGATTAGTGTTCACCTCTGCAATATAAATTCAGACTTAAGGCGTCGGAGCTGATCCGGCTTCATTTGGTGACTCAATGACAATCTAAAAAGGCCTTCCCTTTGATTTGTCACCTATAAAACCATACGACTGATCTTTTTTCATTTACACAACAACCGAAGCACACGCAGACAAATCACTTTGAAGTAGACCTTCCTTTTCTGGCTGTGTTTTATTCAACTTTCTTTTTTTTTTTTTTTTTTTGCCCACATCAGAAAGGGACACGACGCTGAAACCAGTCTGCCAGAAGTTACACACACCGCTCTGTTTGAAGCAAGCCTGATAGCTTCGCCGGATGGTAACATCCATGATCACAGGCTTTGTTAACTTGAAAGTGATAAATCTGTCCTCTAAATTGCAATATAGCCAAAGCTTTTATCTCTAATCCCCGTCTAGTGACAGGCTACAGACGCAAATGCAGCGCAGGTGTCAATCCTCCCTTTTTTACTAGCCTAAAGTCTATTTTCTTCACCGGTGTGACTTCATTATCTTTTTTTTTTTAAAATGGGTTTCCTTCATTTCCTGCCGTTTCTGTTTTTTTTATTGCTTTAGAAAAACAAGCGGAGTACGAAGCGTACGTATCCACCGGGCTTCAGGATGGGCGAGAAATAACCTTTTACTCAAGGATTTTATAAGATTTCTGTCCGGCTGAACCGGGAGAGCAGTTTAAGCAATTTGACAAAAGTGACCCTCTTAGACTAACAGATCGCCTGCTGTGACAATTCGGCTTATTAAGAATAATTGCTTTTTCCCTTTGACATTTTATATGCTGCTTTCCCTTCCCTCGCCGCAGTTTCATTAAAGGTTAAAGTGATTTTCATTACTAATTTTGTCCCCGCTGTTCCATAACTAACAATATATGTCCTGCTACCCCAGCTCTGCACTGCCGTATTTCCTCTGGGGGAAAGAGGGGACGTAAACAAAGGCAAGCCTTCTAAGAAAAGCCTCCACAATCTCTCTGCGCTTTCCAAGATCAAAACGGCAATCTGAAAAGTAGCAAAACGCTTCGCTCGGCTGGTGGGAGTGTGTCACTGTCGCACGCTCAAGAGTGCGGCATGAATAATCATGAGTGGGCAGATGAATGACTCCACGCATGTCTGGCGAGCCAATGAAATGAAATTAGTGAAGGAGTGGTGAAAGCCAGACGAAGATTTGGGGAATATTCCTTTCCCCTCGCTGACAGCTCCTTCCAAACGCTTATCAGAAAGCGTCAGTGACAGGTGATAAGTGCCTTCATTCTCCACCTGATGTCTTTTTCCTTTTCTCTCGCTGACATCTCTTCACCCCTGCTTCTTTTTTTTTTTTTCTTAACGTTTTTTTTTTGCCGTCTGTATCACAGCTTTCTTCTGCAACTGAATCTAGAGCTCTGACAGAGTCGGATTCCTATTAAATGTTAAACGAACCACGCCAAAGGAAATGTGCGAGATGGAACAAGCGCGCAAGTTATTCAAAGAGTGAATCATCTGATTTCATCTCGTCATCTGAACTCCACGCTACAGGGAGGCCAAAATAAGCATAATTTTAATCAGGGGGACTTTTGTCGCGTAGGAGAAAAAAAAAAAAAAAAAGTGCACAGCGGGAGAGAAGAGAAGAGGATGGGTGTGCAGGAAATGAATGTGTCAAAGAGAGGGATGCGAGGATCCTGAGAATGCAGCAGCACTGAAAGCGACCTGTGATTAGTCCTGGGGATGGATTCAGAGTTCATCTCAGGCAGCTAATTAAGTGGGTTTTCAAAACTGAGTGCCGGCTTTCATGTGCCGTGTGTGAATGAGGAGGGACTTTAAACCAAAACCCATCTGCATGTTTGTTGAAATTGGGCTTTTGAGGGACCGACAAAAGTATTTCTTGCTCTGGAACATTACAATCGTAAACCTCAGTGTATTCTACTGAGACGTCATGTGATAGACCAACACAAGGCATGGCATGATTGGGAAATCAAAGTAAATAGACGCAATGTTTTCAAAATACTTTACCAATAAAGATCTGAAAAGTATGTCATCCGTTTGCCTTCAGATCTCCTGTATAGAAGCACCTTTAGCTGCAATTAAAGCTGCAAGCATTTTTGGGTATGTCTCAGCCAACTTTGCACATATGCAAAGTCAAATGTTTGTCCAATCTGCTTTTGAGAATAGCTCAAGTTAACTCAGCTCAGATTGAGATGAAGATGCTTTTGATCTCGACCATTTCGCTGTGACTGGCTGTACGGAAAGGATCCTTGTTCTGCTGGAAGGTGACCCTCAACCCCCGTCTCAAGTCTTTTGTTGTCTCCAATCGGTTTCCCTCAAAGACGGCCTTGTATTTAGGTCCAAACATGTCAAATCAACTCCGACCAGCTTCGCCGTCCCTTGAGACAATGTCATGATGTTGCCACCACCATGTTGCAATGCTGTGATGTCACGTTCAGGTTGAAGGGGAGGTAGTTTGCATGTAGGAAATCACAGTTCAGTTTAAACAGATCACCGTCTTCATCTAAATGACTCGTGATAAAATTGCAAACGAATCATCTTGTGGCAACACCATTGACCGTCTTCTAGCCTCAGATTTGAGTAAATGACCAAATATGGTCAAAAGATCCTCCCCACCTCATCTGTGGGTCTCATGCGGTTCTTCATAAGGCTTTTTGGTCTCCAATGGAGTCTGAAGCCTTCACAAAAAAAGCTGTATTTGTACTGAGATTATTTACTAATTAGAGGATTCTGAAGGTAAAGAACTGCTATGGATTTTATTTTTATTGATATTTGCAATGTTTAAAACCATGCCTCATTTCAAGACCACTTCAGAATCATGCACTGCTTTCTACTGGTCTATCACATAAAATCTCAATATGAATCCATCGAGGTTTGTGGCTGTAACCAGAGAAGATATGAAAAAGCAGCAGGGGCACGATGCTGATGATGTATAATGCAACACAGTGTAAGTTGAAGAGAAAAAATGTAGCTTTTTGATTCAAAGAGACTATTTCAGAAAAGAAAACTACTCCTGCAATGCTTAAATCTCACTGTGGATATCTGGTTACTGAGTTGAAGCTTTGCTACAGCTGGAGTTCATCTGCATCTTCATGTTTGTCTAACCAAGCGTGAGCGTACGCGCCGCTGCTCTATGCATTTGTATGCAAGGTTTTGTTTTGCTTGAATGCCGTTGCCCACAGATGTTCTGTTTGGGCACACGTGTTCTGTCAGTGTGACAGATGTAGGTTCACTGGCTGGGCACATCTGTGATCACAGGCAGTTTTTTTTTTTATTTATTTATTTTGCCTTTTGCTTTGTTTTTTTTCTCCAAATGTATGAACTGGTACTGGGAGCCCCGTCAGGCTTTAATCTCTGATCGCCTCCAGCGTCAAGCTGCTGCAGGCACAAACACAAGCAGGTGTCAGCCAATTTTTAGCACTCAATCCTATCTTGAGCATTCTGAATGGAAGGACGATCATGTGTTTTCTAGATAGGAAAAACAATTTGCAATCTATAAGGAATGAAACAACATGTCACTATAAAGCAATTAAAGTGGTATTATATGTCTTGTAATTCCGCAAATACAAGTATTTCCTTCTGTCTCCTGCAAATGCCAACTATGCAGCAAAATTGTGGGCTCCCAATTTTTCTTTTTGTTTCAAATACGTGACATGTTATCAGAATAAAACATAACTGCTGAACTTCATGGGTACTTTCAATGTAATTTCTGAGTGATGAAGTTTTTATTGAGAGTAGCATGCAATGCTTCAACATCTTTTAAGCTGACATTTACTGAGGAGCAAAATAAATAAATAAAAAACGCTACAGAGAGAAAGTTTATGTCCTTGTCTGAACAAAAGCCAAAGATTTGGCCATATTAGGCAAAGGTTGTCATGGGGACTAAGGTATCAAACTGAAGTCATTAAAGTCAGTTGCAGTCTAAGAAGCTGTACTGAGATACATCTATTTTTAGTGAAACGGATTTTATGATCTGATTTGGGAATGGGAAGGTCACACAACTGAACTTGAATACACATCAAGGAGCGTACCGGTGTATTATACATTAGAAAAAATTATTTATCTGCATGTGTTGTGCAAGTAAGGGGTACAGAATGGTTGCAGGTCTATTTGTCCCTTCACAATTACGTACTTTTGTGTCTTTTGCAGGTAGGAAAAGGAACCATTTTCCACAGGACACCACCAACTATGCTTCTACCCCAGGCCTGTCCAGGAGATGAGACCTAACTTTGACATCTGACGATTTTAAGTGATTTTCTGTAATCCCTTTATTGCTCATTGTATGGAAATGTGGATTTGAGATCCAATAACTCATATGCCCTAACGCAAGGTCTCTTAAAGTTAGTTTCATTTGATCAAGGTCCATCATTTGTTACAATAAACCAGCCCTAAAGGGATGAAAAAGCAAAACAAGCACAATGGGGTTACAAAATGGTAAAAAGGGCAATTTGACAATTTTAGTAGAAAAGGAAGGAACTAAAAAAAAGAAGAGCTCAGTAAAAACTATCACTTTTATGAAGAAAACATGCAAGCTGTTATTACTGACAAAGGTTTCGAGATAAGAAATTCAAAAAGGCAAAAACAAGTAAAATCTTGTTTAAAAAAAAGTTCTCAGACACAGTACGAGATCACCTTGGTGCCAAAATTAAACCGACAGCAATGCCAAAAATAAATATCTCAAATGCCGTTTCTTACGGCTAAAAAGAAATTGAAATCAGAAAATGAGTTTCTCCACGAAAATCCCATAGCCGACGTGCCATGAGAGCCTTAGTGCTTCATAATTTACACAAACACGCATACATTTCAAGCATGCACAAACGTACTAATTTTCATACGTACTTGATGTAGTAGGGAACCTTGTTCTGAGAGACTGCGCGTTGCCAGGGGAGCTGTACAGATGCTGCAAACAAAAAAATTAACAAAAACAAAAAAAGGAGATTAAAACTCAAGAAGCATTTGAAAGTGAAACACCATCTTAGTAAATACTGCGTGCACTGTAGCCATCATTTTAGTATCCAGGCCTGACTGGAAACGAGCCTCACATTTTCATAATACAGGAACAAGTTTTAATGTCTGTTGCGGCGTTAAATCCAGCTAAACAGTGGTACTCAAGAAGCTCTCCTCCGGAGCAATAAGCAGGAGAAATGTGGCGTGATTTATCTCCGTATCACTTTCCCTCCCCCGCGACACAGCTTCTCACTCCGATATAGAGATGAAAAGACAGTAAGAGAAAGAGATTAAGCAAGATTGGTAGATATACGAGATGGATAGGGCAAGATAAGAACGCGCTACTTTATTGATCCCCGAGGGAATATTAAGCTACTAGTGTAATGAGAGCGAATGTGTGATGAAGGAGATTGTGTCACAGTGCCACGGAGATGAAAGACGACTGGTATTTTGTCTGGTCCACTTGCTGGGCTCTCAGCAGCGCTTGCTCAGTAAATTTGTATCTGGCGGTGAGGCAGCGTGGCGACCGAACACCTGCTCTGAATCACACGCAGAGCATTTAGTCTCCGTGCCTGACAGCCAGTAAAAAGTATCAGGCGGAGCTCGAAGAAGTCTGATGGCTGGATTATTATGAAAAATGAAGAATGGAGGAGCGAGGCATGGGCGGGAAGAGGGGACGGCTGCTTTGTTTAAATGCTTCTGAATTTGTCTCCCTCTGTTAAGCTTTGGCTCCAACTTTTCTGTGCAGAACTAATGACCACTTCAAAGGAGGGAATAAAAGGAGTCAGTAACATTGTCATTAAACATTTCATTATTAAAAAGTGCCTCATCTGCGCGTAAGAAAGTCATTCATAAATATTAGGTGTTAAGGAAAAAGCCTTTAAATAAATTTACCTTTTATTATGCATGATTTTTTTTTATATATTCAGCTATTAACTTCAGTACATTTAGTTAAAGGAGCATAGCGCAAGTTTCAGAGTTTTGTAGAAGTCTGCACTCGTATAGGAGAAGAGGAGAAGCATCTGTTGCTGTGACGGCACAGGTCTTTCGTTCAGAGGCTAACATCTTAACAGATAGCTATAAATGTTGAAGTTAGCCCGCGTTCTCTCGCTAATGTGTCAATAGCGGCGGAAACTCAACAAAGTAGCCAGATGAATGAGAGCGCATGACGTCTGACACCCATGGCCAGAAAATACGACCTGAATCAATCTCTCGTGAACTAATGGAGCCTATAAAGGCAACCGCGGTATCTTTTTACACGTTGAGCAATTGTAAGCGCATGTATTGGAAATATAAAAGTAATATTTACCCTTTAAACTTGTGCATTGCTCCTCTAAAGGGTGAAAAAAAAAATCACATAATCAATCTAATAATGATGCCATGTACTCTGATGTGGTCCCCAAGTCCTTCAGAGAAAAAAAATACCCACAGTATCACAGGACCACCACCACACCCAACGATATGCTTAAGGTATTTTTTTCAACAGGTTCATCTTCAGCTTAATAAAAGAAGAAAGGGCAAACATTTTCACTGGCACGATAACTACTATGATGTCCAGTTTGATATGTCAAGTTCCACAGTTTTGAAGAAGTTTGCCCCTCTGGCGATAAGTTAAAATGACACCAGTGTTGGCGCATGGGAGAAGAGGAAAAGCATCTGCTGCTCCGACTGCATGGGTGTTTCTTTTTTTGTTTGTTTGTTGTCTTATGAGGACAGAACGTTATAAATATTGAAGTTAGCCCTTGTTCCCTCGCTAAAGCGACAACTGCGGCGAAGACTCAACAAAGCAGCCAGATAAACAAGAGAGCACAGCACGTCACACCCATGCGAATGCGAACTAATGGAGCCAATAGAGCAGGGATCATCAACTCCAGTCCTAGGGGGCTGGTGTCCTGAGACCTTTAGCTGTGTCCCTGATCCAACACGTGTGAATTAAATGGCTGAATTACCTCCTTAGAATGCAGTCACATTATCTAGAGTCTAGCTAATGACCTGATTTCTTTTTTTACCCTGGTGTGTTGAAGCAGAGACATAAATGCTGCAGGACACCGGCCCTCGAGGCCTCAAGTTGACAATAGCTGCTAGAGGCAACTGTGGTAAATAGAGGAAAACTCAGTTTACATGTTGGGCAGTTGTAAGGGAATGTATGGGAAAGAAGAAAATTGTATTTAACCTTTAAACTTGTGCAATGCTCCTTTAACAAGCTAAAAAATACTTTGCTGCAATTAAAATTAAACAATAGCACTGGTTGGCATTATTAATATTTAATAGTTAGTATGAACAGTCACCCTAAAAAGATTTCAGCAAAAAATTGGAATTGAGCATCATGACCTGCAGTGTGGAAATAACCTAAAGGTCCATTCATACCCTACGTGTGGCCTACATGTCCGTACGTTCTATCCGTTGACTCCTTCATACCTCCGTCTGTCTTTTATGTTGAGGTGAGCAATAACCAATATTTCCTCTAGGTGGCAGTGCTGGGCGCCAATAATTCGTCATTGATCAAACAGACATCCCGTTTGCTCCATCGGCGGGTTTTTTAAAATTATTTATTTTGCTATGAGCGCGCAAATAGCGCTCCCTAATTGCGGTCCACTTGGATTTTATGACATCCCCTGTCATGCCCAGAGCCTCCCCGATTTCTTGAAAACTATTTAGAACTTTTTGTTTGTCCCTGTGCCACGGACACGACACATCATAAACGTGTGGGTAGTTGCGGACAAGCTCCGCAAGTCATTCCTCGAATCCCACCATTGTTTAAAGCTCAGAATTATAACCTTCTTTGTGATTTTGTTGACATTTTGTACTACAAACTCAATAGCGCCCCCACCTTTTCCGGTAGTATTGCTCCGTATTGATCTGTTTCGTCCGTAATCGTAAGCTCCCAATTTTCGTGTCAAAATACGGACAAAATCAACGGTTAGAACGTGTGAAAAACTCCACACGTATCCGTACCCGTCTTTTACGTGAGGTATGAATGGGCCTTAAGGCACCCGGCATTTAGCATTTCCTTTTTAGAGCTAGGTCTACTCACTGGAGAGGAAATGCTGAGAGGAGGGCCCAAAGTCTCTGTGCGCTTCCTGGAGGAGTTTTAGTCTGTCCTCCACCGCTACCTGTGAGAAGAATAAAAGGTGAGCTGAAAAACAGTGATCATAAAAACACAACTTTACACTGGACGTTATATCTGGATCGAAGTACATTCAATTTAAAGGCAATCAAAACAGAAGGGGATTTTCTGTAATTTCCCCAACTCAGAGAATGTCCCTCCATAGAAGCATTAAAGCATTTAATATCACATCCCTAATAAATCATTTACAGAAATCATTTTACCATGCAGCGCCCATTTTTTATTATAAATTAATTCCCAATTGCTCACAGAGGGAGAAGAATAAGCAATGCATTGGTTATTTCCCCAGCTTCCCTACACGTTTAACAAAAAAAGAATCTTTGTTTTCGTCCCAGTGTCAAAAAATTGTTAGTCCACCAGTGAGCAGAAACTACAGTTTGGCCCAGAGCAATCAAAAGACCATACAATAAAGTTCTTTCTGCTTTCTTTCAGTGAAACAGAGATGCAAGTCTGTGTGAAGGCTGGCCTAAGCATAAAAAAAAAAAAAACATAGCCAGGCATCAATCAGTGACTGCATCTTCGCCGACCATGCACTTCTTCTGGGGCTGTGTGAAACTGACAGTGGCATGGCCAGCTACATATAACTAGTGCTTGTCAGGGTCAACAAACAAGCCTCGTCCAAGTGCAAAACAGAGCTCTGCCAGCGCCACAAACTACCTCGATCGTTATGGGAAGACATGACAGGCATGACGGTGAGGAGCTGTCTCAGCAGCTATCAGATGTAAAACAGCACTGACCACCCAAGGATCACACCGCGGTACAAAACCTCCAGAAAGCCACAGCAGATAAGTCAGATATTCACAACTAAGTGTGAAAAAACATTTTCTGACGATTTTTATTAATTTTTACTTGGGGTGCTTTGCGATGTTGTGACACAGAGTTAATGGTGGCATTTGATTAGTAGCTTCTTATCGGCGCTAAACTATAGGGTCACTTCAATGTTTCATTTAATCTGAACCACATTTAATTATATTCAGACTTTTAACTTCTCGGACTCTAAAATTCTTAGACTCGTCAAAGCTACTTTGAATTGCTAAACACTGAACAGTTTGAGATTCATGACATCTTTATTCTATTTGCGAAAACATAAAAATAGCCTTTTGGGTGGGTTTCTGGCATTGGGACAACTTGGTCAAACAAGGACTTAACACTGATTACAGGCAAATGGCAAATTATTCGTTTTTCCAAACACATTGCAAAAACATGTTCTCATCTCGTTATCATGAAGAGCTTTCTGTTTCGTAATGATCATCATCTAACAAGCTGTGTATATTGAGTCACCCTAATTAGCTTGACTGAACATTATTAGTCCCCTGTCTAAGTTTAATGTTAGAAAAACAGAAACCCCTCTCCTCTAAAATAAGAAACACAGCAACTGAGTTATGAATACGCAAAGCTGGAAGGGGCTATATATGAAAGCCAACTGTGCACAGAGAGTTTGTAACATGAAAAGTACATCCCTGGTTTTTGAGAGAAAATAACGTTTTTAGTTGGCCTTGTAAGTCCCTTCAGTGTTCACGCTACTGCATTGCAAGCACTGCAGACCATAAGGACCCTCCAGAACCTTTCAAACCAAATAAAAATGCTACCTCCAAACAAAGGATTTGGAACATAAGTTGTTAAAGGTTACACCCGACAAGAAACATTAAGCAAAAAATATTGTTACACTGAAGGATGTTACATAAACCCCACTAGGGGCTCCATCTATTTGGTAATACAAAAATATTTATTGCTGTCAGGCAACATTATTGCTGGGATTGAGAATTAATTGTACGACGAATATTAGTGCTGCTTTTTAACTCACTGCTTTCAGCAAGTTTTTTTTAATTTGGATGTGATATTGTGTGTGACATTTGTGTTTTTATTTAGGGCTGCTGTTTAGAAGTGTGAAGCAGTGGGATTTGAGCTCAGAAGAGCTGCTGCAACACACCAATATGAAACATCAAGAGTCTGTAATTACATCAGATTCCCATCAATTAGTCTCCCATATAAAAGGATTGTTTTTTTTTTTTACTTGACTATTAAAACAACTAATTTAGAATATAGAGGGTGAGCTACATGTGAATCACATCCGACTGAAGTTATGTGGTTTAAAACCACATTTTTTGGTTAACTAAATTTAACATAATTAACCAAATTTTGGACCATTGCCACAGATCGCCTCAAACTACTTCTGGTTTTAATATAGCCAAGGTGTTTGTTTATGCATGTTCTACACATACCAAATCTCTTACTGGAAGCATGTTGATGCCATCTAGTGGCCAAAAAGCAAACCTATCCGAATTTTGACATTGTTTTAGATTAGAGGTTCCTAAATCTTTTCAGCCCGGGTACCCCCAAAATAACAGTGCCATACACTGGTGACCCCCTTTTTAAAGTAGTTTCAAGTAGTATTTAAAGTAGTATTTTTATTAGAAGTCTTACAAAAAAATGCAGCCTTCCTCATGCTTTAAAACGAGCAATGTTGAGCATCGTTTAAAGTTATGCTTTGTTATCAGTTTCACAAATAAAGAAAAATCTTTTTAGCACATCATCTCGCAACCCCCAACTTTGGCAACCCGCTGTTTTAGAGTGTTAGGTTGTTAGGCGCTTGAAAGACAAGAAATAGTTGTAAACTCATGTTGTAACTCAGTTTATAAGCCCTGTTTAGCATCAGCAGCAATTAAATAATGCAAATACCTGGGATAGGAAAATATGTTTAATACCACACTCAATTATACCTAATGTTTCTAATTATAAACCATTCCTAAATTTAGATTTATTGCGCACGTTAAATCCAAATACCTGATCTGTTTAATGTAACATCCGTTTAACATCTGATACCCAGTTGTTAGTGTTGGTAAATATCTTTGTAAATCAATCCAGGCAGCAAGGGGCCATGCATAAATCCTTATTCACATCATTGTGGGGTGTTATCTTAGACTGAAAGATGTGAAGATGAATTTTCCATGTGAATTTAACCTCCTAAAGAAACTAAATAATAGGCATAAAAAGGCATTAGGATTGACTGTTACTGTTAATCACAACTTCAAAAAATAAACTGTTCATGGTAGAAAAACAGTCAACCTTTACATCTGGGTAAAGCTTCATGCTTTATCAATCGAATCAAAAAAAAAAAAAAAAAGTCCTTTAAAAGCCGAGTATTGACAGCCCAGCCAGTGCACCTGTGGTCCACAGTACGTCTGTCTGTTTTCTTCGCCTCGCTCGTTTGAGTAGCAGCACAGACAGACCTGCACATCTGCTCAAATATGACAGCCAGCTCACAGATGTCCGCCCAATGATCCTGGTTATGGTCACGGAAAAAGGCCAGCAGTTGTGTCTTTTGTTTTCTTTCATCTGCTAATGACTTTTTATGCCTTCCGTACCACGGCGAGACAGATGTTGACTGTCTGCATATGAAGCATAATCGTCGGCCCGCGCAGTCGGACCAGGCTTATTAGTGAAGCTGCTGCCTTCCTGCAGGCTAAAACAAAACAAGACCAAAAAGACCAGTCCAATAAAAAAAACGTTCTTCTCTGCCTCAGTGTGTGACTTATGATCACATTATTGGCAAGAAAGAACATTAATGGCAATCTGTGCACTACATAGAAAAATCACATTACCATTTAGTCCCGCTCGACAGTATTCCCCTTAGGTAGAGTCACACTTAAAAACAAAATAACTTGTATTTTTTTCCCCCCAAGATGTCTTTATTACTAATGCCGCCATGCTGTGGGGGCAACACTGTCTTTGAAATTAGTTTCCTTCATAAATGGAGCCATCACTGGACATAAGAGGAAAAATATATATAATTTATTTTTATCTTTACCTACCCCCAGTCTCTGTTTCAACTAGGGAAAGAAAAAAAAAAACAACACAAATGATTTAAAAGGTTTAACCCATGTTCTGAAGAATTCCTCCCAGTTTATACCTCCGTTTATCAATAATTCTATAATAATATCTCGCATTGCTGATAAAAAAAACTAAAGTATTTCCCTTTTTATATCCCAACCGACCCTCTTCTTTTTCCCTTCTCTTCTGATGACTAGTAACAAAAATGGATTTTCCCTTCAGGGCTAGACACGCTCCAGTATGAGAGCGCTCAGCGGGCACCACAGCGGATCAGACCAAGACTATCAAGCTTGCAGAGAACCCGAGATGTGACTGGTGCGCTGTGAGGACAACATCCACTGATGTGCCGAGACAAAGTGCCGCACAACCGACACAAAATGAAATCGCTGCAAAGCGTGAAATAGAGAGAAAGATAACACAGGCAGACAGCGGGGAAACGTACGCAAACACACTAAAGAGAAACAAATGTGCTCAAAATTATCAAAGAAATGGAAAACGGAAAGCATTTAGCTACCTGCAGAAGCTTCCATCTCATGTTGAGCTGGTCCAGTTGTCTGGAGGCAGTAGACGAAAGCTGGATGTCCAGCGGCGTTAGATCGGCAGCAAGCTCATTGACCACCCGGACGTCCTGACGGAGGGGGGCCACCTCCTCCCTGAAGGCCTGGAGACAAGAGCCACGTACCAGAATTATCGTTTAATCTCCCCACGGGGGCCGTCAATCTCATGTTTACGTCTGTAAAACTGCATGGTGCGCTGGAAACAACAGAATACCCCCCTTGTTGTGATGACAATGAACCTAATGTGTCAGAAGCACTTTAAACACCCAAGGTGCAGAGTAACAGACAAAAACGTGCATCCGAGTCCCGACGACTTGTTTTTCTTTGCCATTCTCACTGCTGCAATTTTTTTTCTTGTTAACGATTGTTTTCAGTCTTCAGTCTCTTTTAGAAGAGACATTAGCAAATTTGGCAAAAGTTACAAACTAATGAAGGCAACAAAAAATGTAGATGAACTTTGGTGTATATATAAAGAAAAGAGCACAGCCACTCTTAGCGGCACCGCTGCTAAATATATGTAAAAAGCCTGAGAACAAAATTATTTTTTATTGCAGTAGCAAAATCTCATACATAAAGTTTTGGACACATCCAAGTTGTAATCTGGTAGAGGGGTACCAATAATTGCCATAATTACCACGTTGCCTTTAGCACCACACTTAATCTCTTCTGTTACTCTCTCTTCAGCTCAGCCTAAAAGGTTTTTTATGCATCTTTTCTCAAAAATCACACAGTATACAGTACAGTGAGATCCCTGTTGCCAGTTTCCAGTTCTGCTCTTTCAGAGCTAACATGGGTTAAAAAAAAAAAAACATTTCACAACATCTACTTTTCCGTCTTACACAGGATCCTATCGTCATAGCAATCTGACCTGATTGAGGGGATGAGCGGATCGCATATGCTAGCACATTTGTGCGGGTGTTTATCTCCACTGCTATGGACAAAGAACGTTGAAATGAATAAGGGATAGTGCCTGACGAGGTGTCCATTATCAGAAATGAATGGACGACGCGGAGGCATGAACCGCAGTCCATTCATTTCTGACAATGGACACCTCAAAAGGACATTATCCCGCTTATACCATGGTCACTTACGGAATAAATAAATATTAAATCTTTGGGGTGGACGATATAGAAAAACAGTATATTGATAAAATAGAAATATTGATCGATAACTATCAACAAATTCAAAACATACATCTTAAGTGCAGCCCTGGGCATTTTAAACTGTTGCTTTGCGATCTATTTTAGTTACAGAACACACAAACACTGAATTCAAACTCAACCCTTTAATTCAACCAACTTTTTTTTTTACCAAAATTACTTTTTGGTACGTGTTCTTTTTTTAAAAAAAGAGCTCGTCCTCTCTGAAGTCTTTGAAGGGGGCGGAGCTTAGTTCGTGGGTCTGTATTTGTGATTGGTTGGGAGGAAGTAATGACTAAAATATTAACTAACATGGCTAGAGTGCAAAAGAAGGAAAACTGTTACTCTAATGAACTTTTTATTGACCCTTTTTTCATCGATATATGTCGGTCGATAGATATATATATATATATATATATATATATATATATATATATATATATATATATATATATATATATATATATATATATATATATATATATATATATATATATATATATATATATTGTTATAGAATTATCGTCCAGCCCTATTAAATCTATTATTATTTATACTTTAATGCTTTTTTTCACTGTTAAAATAGGAGTTTTTTCACAAGGAAGAACAGAACTATTTAATATCTCTCGTGGGATGCGTTGCCAATGTAACCTGCGTTAAGTGTGTTGCCGTCACCAGCTAATGTTTAAGCCAGCACACCAATTTAAAACAATTAGTTGAACACACCTTTTTTATAGGTGTCTAATAATAACCCTTTTAACGGACTTCCTGCGGCCAACCAGAATCAAGTATTCACCCAGAGCGTGGCAAAAATAAAGATTAATCCTTTAATGATCTGACATTCACATTGCTTACAACTCACTGAGATTAGTTGAGTATTTGACTATTTTCAAGTTGCAATTTTATGTTTTAGAGTGATAAGCCTGGCAGATATTAGGATGTCACGTGCTAGTGAATTATTGTGGATTTTTTATTTTATTTTTTTTTATTTCCTTTATTTAACCAGGTAAACCCCGTTGAGATCTGGATCTCATTTTCAAGGGGGACCTGGGCAGAAATATGCAAAAACACTACAACCTGGTTACAAAAATAAAACCAATTAATACATATGCACAAATATAAAACAATAAAATAATTAAGATTACAATAATGGATAATAAAGATACTACATTACGTGTTATTTCTAAAATGTAAAATTACACCTGATCTGCTCACAGCATCATTGGCATTTACTCTCTGGTGGTCGGCCGTGGCCAAAGCACAAGAGGGTTAAGCATTTTCCTCCTCTGTGGGCTTTAAGTAACAAGTGAAGGACAGTGATGTTGTTTTTTTTTTGTAAATATCATGTTAAAGTGGCACATAAAGCTCTGCACACTGTGTAGTGCTTCCACTTCCCCACGTGTTTAGCCGGTGGCAGAGAGCAAATACACCCGAGGGCAGCGCTGCTTACTGACCAGGTAATGTGATCAAACAGCGCTGCACGACGGCAGTAAAAGTACGTGGAACGCCGCTTTTGAGAGCAAACTGCACAGATGATTATTACTGCCGAGCCCCGACATTTCAAATATAAAGTCAGAGAATATCTCTGTTCAGATGAGACATTCAGGCAAGATGAGGGGAAACAAAACAGCTGAAGATGAGTCAGCGTTGGTATGGCACCATGTTTTCAATCCAGTTTTTCTCTTTTTTGTTTATTGACTTTCGGTTATGTATGCATCATTCAGACTGGTGGGGGCTGAGGCACTGAGAAAAATACATTTCATGAAGAAGGTTTAAAAATCACATTCCCTCTAAATTGTAGAGACTGTAAAGAGTGACGCGGAGAAAGGTTGAGCAGGTAGAAGTAAATGAGATAAATGATATTCTATAAAGTAAATAGATATTAAACTTTTCTTCCCAACATAGTTGAATGATTTAAAATAGTTTAAAGAGTAAAGCTTGTTTAAAAACAGAAAGACGTTTTGAATGTAACTCCATCTGGAAAGTTACGACATTGTTGTTTAAAACAAATTGAGGAAGAAATTGCTGTAGATCATCAAATTACGTATTACTCATTAATGCAGTCTTAAAGCAAAATTTATTCTAATTAAAACGCTTTGCCTATTGTGTCAAATACTGCAGTTTAAAAATAATTTGATTAATTGTGATTAATTAAATACAAAGCTTCCAACTCAGATTCATTTCTTTTGTTCTTCCTCGTTAACCAATTTTGTGTTGATTTGACCGTTTTTTTTATCCATATCTGCAAAAGACCCAGTGACCGTGATGCAGCATGGGGAAGCGGATGAGCTCACAACCCATATATGCGGGTAATTAATTGTGGCCTTACAGTTGTTATCCAGGACCTTAGGACTTTGCAACAAGTCCTATCCCAGTCCCTTCCCTGCCTAGAATATTGTGAGTAAAAGCCACTGGTCCAATAAAATCCTTCCAAAATGTCCACAATGTCCTGCACTTGTAGAAGATCCCAGGCTATTTGGAAGATCCCAGGCCTAGAACATCACAGACCCTCCACCATACATAAAACTGGACATGTTGCGGTCCCACCAGGATTCCTTGTTGCTCTAAATTGTAATCTTAGTCTCAGGTAAAGGTCCCAGCAGCCTTAATCCCAAACGCCTGGCTGGCATGTAGAAAGGATCCAATAAAATAAATGTACGTTTTTTTTGCCCAGGGTGCTGTATGTTTCACAATAAAGCACATTCTAACAGTGTTTTATACATTATTCAGCATTAAACTACTGTTAAAAGATTCATTTACGACTAATTAAAAGGATTTAACCATCATTTTTAACAACTGCTACATTTGCATGTCACCCTGTAGGATTAACGGATAATGTCACGCAATAAATAAGAAACCCTGAGGGCAACAAATCGCTTTAACTCACCGATGTCTTGTCGATATGGTCCTGAAGAGAGTCGATGAGCAGGTCGCCCACCGGCTGCCAGGTAGCTTTAGTCTCCTCCGCTCGCGTTAGCTGCAGGTCGAGCTGGTCCATGGAGCTCTGCAGGTCCTGGAGGCGCTCCAAAGCTTGCTCCACCTGAGTCTGCCAGCCTCCCAGGTGCCCGTTCAGACGCTCCCACCGTACCCTTACCTCACCCGACTGCTTGCGGATGGCCCGCGCTAGCCCTCGGGCCTTCTCCTCTGGGGTAAGGTCTGCTGGAATAAATCAAATAAAAAAAAGACAACTTACTGTGTTTGTTTTTCTTTAATGTAAAGTTACTTAAACTCTCTCTACTTGGTAATGACAACAGGCATTTTTACCAACTAAGCCAGCTCCTTTAAATTTTCAAACATGTTCAGCACTTTTAAAGGCATACTATGCAACATTTTTCAGTTAATTAATGTGTTCCATACCGTTTTGGATGATTAAATGAGTCATTTCAGGTCGAACAAAGGTTTTCTCGGCTGCCCTGGTGGTCTGAGGGGGAAATACCGTACTTGCAATTGCAAGAGCTCTCGGCCCGCACCCACAGGTTCAGAAGTCTCGTGCAAGACAGCGAGAGTCGGTCTTGCTTTACGGCGAGAACTCCATGTGTTTTTGCCCTGCCATTCACTATATGCAAGCGCGAAAGCAACAAAGAACCGCGTGTTAACGTCAAATAAACATGCAGTTTATTATTATTATTTATTTATTTTTTATTTTATTATTTTTTAATGTTGGCGAGGCGGTAGCGTGAGTTTGGCGCCAAGATAGCGCAGCGGGAAGCTTGATGTTCATACCTTCACTGTGTTAGTCATTGTTTGTACTGCCGTTTTTTTCCACTTTTCGTTGCGTTTGCCTGTCTGCTAAGCTCAAAACAACCACGCCTAGCTTGACGGAGAAACCAGAACAGCTGAGCATCTTTACGACAGTGCACTTTTACTTTCGCCCTCTGGGGGGAGCCTCGCTGGAAAATCAACCCCGGTTGCATAGTATACCTTTAAGGTGCATTATTTTGACTCGATTTTAATGAAAAAATAAGATTTAGTAAATTTCTACATTCTGGACAGCGCTGAAAAAGGGATTTAAAAAATCTATACATGCACAAAAAAAACTGTATTATTTATTTCTGTTTTTGATTTAAAGAGAAAGTGTGCAATATTGAATATTTGACACATTGAACACTACAAAGTCAGCTATTGTCCCCCTGCCAGGGGATATAGGGTTAGCAATCTAAATATTACTAAATGAGTCACTAAAATTTATTTTAAAAGATGACAGTTTAAAGATACATTATGTGAAAATTTGGGCATACATGACATTCCAGGGATCCAGAAAACCGTTTTCATACAGCCATGTTATTTATTGCAATACTTTGACCATTTAAATGGTGATATTAACTTAATTGAAGGATAGAGATGTTTTCAGTTCAACCTAGACGATACTCAGAAATATTTTTCTGGTCCGAATAAAGTTACCCTTTTAACTTGTAGTTCATATTACATAATTATCTTTCTTAACTAGTCACAATCCTTGACTAAAAAGAATACAACTTAGAATACAAAATACAAGATAATTTACATTAATACATTTTGACCATGCTGCAACCTGAAAGCTGCTCATTGGGCCAAAAAAAGGTTATTTAAAAGTCAATCCCAAAAGATGGCTCACAATCTAAAAAGACAGTTTATCAGTTGTCATTACTTTTTGGTCCATGTTTAAGGACAAAAATCGGCAAACTCAAGACTTCAGCGCAAACTGAAACAGCAGGTGGCATAATAGCGGCTACGACGACCCTCTAATTTTAATAAGTGGAGCGTGTAATGTGAAAATGTGACGAGTTTGAGAGAATGATGAAATATCACAAGGGAAAATTTCAACGCAGAAAAATAAGCAGTAACAAAATCAGACGGAAACGCAAACAGAATGGGAGCAAAAGCCAGCCATGATGAAAGTGGCCAGAAGAAGAGAGAGAGAGAGAGACAGCAGGAAAGGTGAGTTGATAGGGTAATTGCTTAAGATCAGTCGATGCCACCCGAGAAAAGAAAGCCAGCAGAAGTGATAACGGCTCCCTAAATACCATTTTAACTGCTGAGAAAGATGAGCAGCTTTTATGAGTTCTAAGGTCTCATCTCCTGTGTGGTGACTGAAAAACTACCTTCACCTGTTGCACCTCAGTAATCTCTCTCTCTTTTTTCCCCCTCCTCAGCCAGCAGCTTTCTGCATGCACACCGGCTGAAAAAAACAGAAGCCATGTCTTCCAGGTACAGAGCTTTTTCTGACATCCAACACGATAGATAACTCTTGTGGAATAAGTCAAATCTAGCATTATAATAATGAGACAATTTAGTTTTAAACTATTCATTGAAATTATTCTTTGCTTTCCTCTTCGGAGATCACAGACAGCAAACCCATTGGCCTTGGACCTCCCTTATACAGATCCCATGTGTTGATTTAATTTTCGACGTACTATATTTCAGTTTAAAAGGAAATGCGTTAACTCAACCAAAACATCTGGTCTCCATTGAACAGATATGGAAAGGATGAGCCGAATGAACTGATGCATGTTTCATTTCTGACTTCCTAGATGTGTATCGTCATGATCTACTGAGAGTTCAGTGAAAGGCATTTAAAGGCCACCTAATCTAAATACTGGGGCCCGGTATCCCTTTACATATTTGTTAAAAAAAATAAGAGGAAGCAAAGGTTTCTGTGTGTTTATTTCTCAAGGACTTAAAACTAAAAAATGTTGCAAAAAAGTGATTTCAAGTCCTGTGTCCAACATTACCATTTCCTTCAGGTATTATAACTGGAGCATCAGTTAAAAACTCAAAATGTCTTATAAAAGCATCATTCCTAGACATGTTTGGGAGTTAAAAAAAAAAAAAACACCTGACAGCCTTTCACCAATGAATTAGAAATGTGTCCATCACTGTTTATCCTAGACAAACATAAACCAAAAAAAAAAAAAATCGGTTCAGTCAAGCCAATTTCAATAAACAAATATCTTCCCAGATCCAATCATGAGGAGATAAAAAGATCCCAGGCGATTGCAGGGCTATCTCAGCTAAAATCAAGCGGATGCAGCACGGTCAAAGGCAAAATGATCTGACGAGAGATAAGGATAGCACTTCCCATTACAGCCTGGTAATAGGAGGGCAATAATCGGGTAAGGGCTCTGCCATAAAACTATAATAATTGGATAAGAAAGGGAGGAAGGTAGGAAGAATATAACGAAGGAAGGACAAAGGGGAGGATAAAATGAAGGAAGGGCACATGGAAGTTTAGGAGGAAGGACACAAATAAGCAGACAAGGAAGGGAAGTAGGACACATAAAAAGAAAGGAAAGACACATGAAAGAAAAAAGCAGGAAATTGTTTCTGCAAAAACAAATGCTTTCCAATGCTCTTATTTTCTTTAGCCATCTTTATCCAGACCTGGGAAAAGCTCAAAGTAGGAACTCTAAATAGCACTCAGTTAAAATAGAATTAATGGAAATAGTTCCTTAATAACCTTACAAACTTATGGGCAATATTTTTATCAAACATTAGCATAATGATTTTAAATATGTGTTGTATAATATTTACATTCGTTCCCCTTATTTCTAACACGAGACACAGATGTCACTCTAGGGTGAGTATTTTGATCTACATACTGTTACAAGATAAATACTTAGTATGAAATGTGGGAATAACAATATTGCAGCTATTATATACAACCTGATACTACCAGGTGATAACATTAGTAATGAGATTATATTACCCAATTGGTACCTTTTTATTACCAAAGTATGACCCCAGTGCATCTTTTTATCGTATTAGAAGTTGGAACCACAACAAGATACTTAGACCTGAGAAAACCATTAGCGCACAAAAACTAAGAATCAGTATAGTTCTGTACATATATCAAAGTTTCTCAGTAAAATGGGCAGCTAACCACTCTTTGGCTGCAGGTTCTTCCGCGGCTCTCCGGGTCCCTCAATGGGCTGGTCAGCAAGAAACATCCTGGCTTGGTCCAAAGTACTGATTACCAAGTGCTCGCGTTCCTTCAGTTCGGAGCAAAGAGCCTGCAGCAGAAACAGAAAGCCGTTAAGCAAGGTGCTTTATTGACTCTAAAAAAGAGGAATATAATACAAAAAAAAAGAACAATCCAAAAGCCATAATTTATTTCCTCTGCAATTTGGTGCAATTCTGAATCATGTTCTCTGATTGTGTTTGTGTCCGTAAACTCCAAATTAACACGCGCGTTTAGCACAACGAAGCATCCAGATCACTGAATATTTTAAGCTTAAATAGACAGGAATTTTTTTTATTTATCTACTAAAAAAGAATGTTGTAATGTTTTCACATTGTTACAGCTACAGAGATAAAAGTAAATATAGAGACAGGGGGAGAGCAGCAATGACAGGACTGTGGCGGCTCCTCGGACGGAGGCGAAGAGACCGGCCGGACATTTTCCGGAAGTCTGTAAAATTGGATGAGTGATGCACTGAAGCGAGAGGAAGTGAGTTTGCATAGATTATAACTATAAAGTCCACTGGTAATGTCACTTATTTTGCTCTCCGCTGTACAGGGGAGCTGACACTCTGACAAGTTCTCCCACCATAACATATAGGAGCATTTACTAAACAATTTATGCTTTTAACCTTGCATCATTGAGTCATAAACAGACACACAGATATATACACACACACACACACACATAGTATGTGACAGCGATGGGCCTTCATTGCTTATTGGGGTGTGGGATTACTTTGTTAAGAGCCCATGTAGTTTAAGACACTGTGAAGCAAGTTCATTAAACTGAACGATTCACTTTGATAAAGTGGTACACTTATTAAAACAACAAGGTCAGCAAAAATGGGATGCCAGAAATCCTCTGAACAGACAATACTGACCAACAGCCAGAAGGCAACACCCGGACTTAAGACTAATGTAAATGTAGGGCTTTTTTTTTTTTTTTTTTTTGGGAGGGGGGGAGGTAAATTACTTTAAAAGTAAAAAAAAAAAAAAAAAAAATAGAAAAATGAATACTGCTTGGTCTCCGAGAGGAAATTTAAGTTTACTCCACTAACATCAATTTCACACAGGAAACCGCAGTCTGTCACGCTGTAATAGAGCATCACGCTCAACAAATATTATATCATCTCTGGTAATAAATGGTTTTGCTCCATTCCAATGACTTCCCACAAATTCACACGGCAGGTATAACAGGCAGGCAACTCAGAGTTTGGACAACGAGAGAGAGAGAGAGAGAGAGAGAGAGAGAGAAACTAAATAAGAGGCGAGTGATGAAGAGCAGGAGAGGCGTAGACAGAGATAAGACAAGGAGGAGAACAGTGAGGAGGATTAGCAGTGGAAGCGTACTTTATACGTTTTGATTTAATTGTTATCAGATATTCACAAACCCCTTTTAAGGGACTTACAAATTCAATATTAGCCTTGGCAGAAAATGATACCATTGTATATGGTACATGTTCATGGGAGATCTTTAAAATCCTAAACATAATCATCTGTTCAGTGGGAACCAAGAGGGAAACATTTCCTGAGAAAAAAATACCAAGTAGACTCAGAGGCCTGTCTTTTATCCACTGGTCACTAGGGACCATTGTGCCACCTCTCACAGTGAGCAGGATGGTATGGGAAGTAACATAAAAATATCTCCAAATCTCACTCCAGAGAGAACTGCAACAAAGAATCATCTCCATAACAACCATTAAATGTTATCTCCAGCAAAAACTACGCATTTGGGTGACATCTCTGGAAAAAGCATTTCCTGTCCTACCATTACACAAAGAAACTCTACATGGAAAAACCCTTTTAGAGTGATGACTCTGAAATATGAGGACATTTGGAGGGGGAGAGGGGGGAAGGGGGGAGGGGGAGGGGGGGGGGAGCTGGCTGCATCTGGCTGAACAATTACACTGGGTTGTATTTGGGTCTTTCAGTCGTATAATGATCCAAACATTTGTCCAAATTAACAAAGAACATGTTGCCAGACACAAAATCAACCCCTTTCATTGCCCTCTCAGTCCATAAAGCTAAATTCTATCGAAAACCTCTGGAACGAGCTGAAGACGAGGCACCATGAGATCACCGAGGACGGCCTTGAGATATTGTGTAAGTAGGAATGGCCAAAGAGTCTTCTCTCTGTATGTTCCAAATATATGAAATATTAAAGGAGAAAAATAATAAGAAGTGGGCTATAGGAAATAATGTGCGTCAGGACATGTGAATGCGTAACAGGGGTCACCAAGTAGCCCTCAAAAGACCACATGTTGAGCCCAAGAGCCTGTTCCAAAAAAAAAAAAGTTGTATTAATTAAATTAATGAATTAAATTTATTTAAAAATATGTTTATTTCCCTTAAAGTTAAGGTGAACTCTGACTCTTGTAGTTCAAAGGTCAGTACTGGTAGCCCTTAGTATGACAACACCAATAAAATAGCTCTCAGTTTCATAAAGGTTCGTGACTCCTGGGTTATAATGTGTAGTATAATGATTTATTTGCTTACTTAATGGACTTTTAGTATTATAGACTCAAAAGTAACGTACGAATCAGGAAGATTGTTGCTGTTAAGAACTTTAGGAAGGACAGGAGGTATGATTAAATAAGTTTCTCTTCTTCATACTTTTAGGGCATAATCACTATATTACATATATTATCAATATAGGTACACATTATTTATACACGTCTGTATGTGCTAAATTTATAATTTCCCTGGATTGTCTGCAATAAATTATTCATTCATTCATTCAAATCCTATCGGTAAAAAAGGGGATGTACAAAGCAATAACAGTAACTTTCAGTGTGGGACCTGAAATATTGTTGGGGGGGTTAAATAATAATAAAAAAAATGTAGGTCTATCTTCCCAACAGAAAATAGTACTCAAATTAAATGCTGGATATGACAAAATAACAAAGAAATTATATGTGTCTACGCTAAAAGATTTGAGGCTTAAGGCATACATAAAACTATTAGTAAGTATCTAAATACCAACAGCAGCATAAAATTCAACTTAGATTAAGATCACGTTATTAATTTTAAAAGGGAAATTAAATGTTTTGACTCATATCATGCAGGTTTCTTTGCGTTCTTGTAGATGCAGATGACTGCCCATAATCTTCTTTAATTTCATGAAGCATCGTTCTTCGCAAAATCATAACCAGAGGCTGATTTTTGAAAAGCCCCATGCTCTGATGCTGCTAACAAAACAAATGATGGCAGAAGAGATTGCACACTTCACGACATCTGTCTGCTTTGTCCTCTCTTGTAGAAGGTTTTATAGTAGCTTTTCCAGCCCAGTCTGCTGTCCAGGTGAATATAAGAGGTAATATTGCTCCTCCATTTCTCCCATGATGGAAATTCCGGTTCTCTTGAAATCTAAAATCACCTCCTTTGTTTTGTTCACAATCAAGACGAGATGATTGAAACAAAAAACAAAGATGCAAAGTCAATTCTCTGTCCTAAATTTCTGTGATCCACCAGTTCACATTAGCCTTAACAGAAAACATCTGAAACCTCCGGTGCTTTTGCAATACGGCATTGAGGAAAATAAAAGGATACACTTCACTCAGAGCCCCTCAGAGGCATGCATACTGTATGTCACGACGCAAACCATTTAGAAATGGAGGCAAAGGAAAACCTTCATTTCATACAAATCCCTTATGGGTTATGAATGATGAGACAAAGCCTTCGATGTCAAAGATAAAACTAGACCGGGATCGGCTTCCCATTTCTTTATTACATTTGTACTAACCGAAAACATAAAATAAAAATCACAATATGGTGTAGGACTCTGTGATTTGTAAAGACCAGAGAAATGTATGATTCTTATAATGTGTTGTGATGCTCTTGCCGGATATCTTGTCACTAGAAGTCACCCTGACCTTGGCTGTGTGTGTGTGTGTGTGTGTGTGTGTATTTCTGCAGGTGGGATATTCTGCCTGTGTGCCAGCGCTTGTGTACAGGTCACCGTAAGCGTGCTTCCTGAATGTCGCTGAAAACTCTTATCTCCATGTGCTCTGTGCTGTGGCGCCAATAAGATAACATCGCCACACAGCTCCTTTCAGAGCTCTGCCAAACATCCCTCTTCCTGCTCTCAAAAATCCCCCTTTCTCAGCCTCCATGCAATCCACCAAACAACTACAACCCTTTCCAGAAAAATCTACTTCATAATAACCATATCTTAACACCGGTGAGGAAAATAGCATGAATTCAAGGAGGTTCTGCGACAAAAGGTTTACTCGCATCCAAATAAATTATAAGACATTGATGACTTCCTATTTAGAGGAGGAAAATGTTTGAGCTTGTGCTGTCTGGGCTAAATGACACTTTAAATCTGCGTACAGTTGCACAAGGAGCCTCGGAGTCATTCAGGCTGAAAATGTAATAGCTCCTTTCTCCCTACATTTACCACTAACTTTTAAAAAAAAAAAAAAAAAAAAAAAAAAAGCGTGGTAGTTGTTTGAAACCAGATATTTTTAGACATGCCTGAGAAAACAAGCTTCGGTTCTTCTAAATACGTGATACACCCCCCCCCCCCCAATCGGCTGAAAAAATCCAATGTCTATTTCAGGACTCAAACTCAAACTCCACATGCTCTACCTTTGAAACATAAGAAGAAAAATGCCACATACACATTTTAAAGTTAAGGTAAGTTTAAAGGAGCAATAAGTAGGAAATGTACTATAAAATTAACCAAAATCATTCTCATTCATCACCTGGGATGGAACAATCCTTATAAACCAGTAAAGACCGGTTTAGCGTGTAGCCCGTGTTAACTTCCTGGTTACTGAGCCAATCATACGAGAGATCCCAGGGTTCCCAAAACAGAACACAACATTTGGTATTTTATGTTGATAAAGGGCGGCAGCCTGCAGACTTGGATCTATCTGTTCTTTGATATAACGATATTTTGTTTTCAGAGCAGAGTGAATATAAAGCAACTTTATATCTGAGTACACAAGTTTGAATGTTTTGTGGATTTTCTCTAATACACATAAGGTCAAGATTATGCATTCAGACTCAAATATATATGTATACACCAATAGTAGTTGGACGTGTCTTTTAAAAGAACACACATTTTGGAGTCATTAAGGTCTGGGGATAAATTGTTATTATTTAAATTGCCTGGTTTCCTGGTACAGATCCTGAGCTTTTAGGGGAAAAAAAAATCAGTAAAGTATGCCTGCACAAATTTTCTGTTATCCAGGTCATCGCAACACCAAACTGGCTTAAACAGGAAGCAAACGGGCTTTCGCTCAGTTTTTCTGAAAATGTTTCGACGCCTATGCCAGAGTGATTGTCAGTTCTGGCAGCTCATATTTTAGCAACCTGTAGTTGGAGCGCTGCTGTTTTTAAGCACAATGAGGCCCATCCTCTTAGGCGTATTCCAAGTCAAATGCAAATCAATGACCCACTATTCCTGTGTGGTTATAAGCTATTGCTCGGTGTGAGTGGAGTTCCTTGTCACCTGAATCGTGAGACTGCTGATGTAATCAATACAGTTTTCAATAAGGTTTAGGTCAGGCCTTTGGGAAGACTATTCAGGAAGTTTTGCTAAAGCAACTTTTGGTATTTATTGTCCTGTCAAGTTCTTGCCCAGTTGTGACCATTTTTCAGTCACCTGAAACAAACTGGTGAAAGGAAATGGCTCAGAAGGCTCAACACGAACGTAGGAACCAACCAAAGTTCAAGCTTGCCGTGAGCTATGATGTGCAGTTAGGAAACTGAAGAAGGTTTGACATCAACCTAGAGAGAAATAATCCTCTACTCCAAAATCATCATCAAGCTCGCCTGAAACACCTGTCCAGATGGACAAGCTAAATCCCTTGTAAAGAAAGTATTTATTTATTTATTTATTAGTTATATGACAAAAAGGAAAAATTCAAAAACTTTCCACCAAATAAACATCTGGACAGTGGGAAACTGGACACAAATCGGGTGTTGCAACAGGACAATAACCCTAGAAATACATAAAAACAGCTATTGAATGGATAAAGTAAGTGAATAATACATTGCTGGAAGGCCCCAGCCTTAACCATACAAGACATTAAAGACATAGCGGTCAGAAATCACACCAGATTTATACAAGAAGCTTAGTCACAACAACAACAGTGCGTGTGGCTTCTTTACAACCAAAGACACTCTTGTCCACATATTACTGGGAGGGTAAGTATACATTTTACCCTTTATTATAATAGTTGCATTTAATATGTGACTAAACCTGCATTAAATTCAGACTAGGATACCAAATAAATGTTAAAATATGGTGTTTGACTAGTCCTCCCCTGAAAAAGAGCAATGGCAATAAATCATCAAAACCCTAAAATCGTTTGCTTCTGCCATTGATCAGTATGTAAACTTCTGACCTGCGGATTATATTTGCAGCTTCTTAAGAGCTTTCAAATTATGCGTTTGTACGAATGCAAAAACAAAAACACATTTAGGCTCAGTTAAACTAATAAAAATAAAAATGCCAAGAACCCCAAAAAAAGCTCCAGATTGCCACAAACTAATGGCTTTATTTAACAACACCCCACCAAACAAGTTGAAACCTGTCTGAGAAAGTCAAAATAGCTACAAGGACAGAACATTTTCGAACAACACTGATTTGTGCAGGTTTAATGCTGCAGCATTGACACAGCTGTGCACAGACCCACATTATGGGGAACAAAATGGCTGCATTGTTGTTCATGCACCCTGCAGGTCTGACTGGCATTAGAAGTGTCACAATGTTGTTGGGCTGCACAAGTAAAACAAATCTGTTAAAAAATATAACAGAAAACATTTCGATGCTACCCAAAAAGATAAAACTTTTGAGTCTGATAAGGAGTCTTGCTTTTCCTGGAGAGAATCAAAGCACTTTAATCCATTTCAGGCTCCTGTAATTCAGTCTGTTACAGTGCAAATGGCTCTAATCAGTCATACCGGCACAATGATTAAGATGTGCTCTGTAGCACATTTTTTAGATCTTACTTGCTTAGAACTGAGCCTTCAAATCCATTTGAGCTTACAGAAAGACAAAAATGAGCAGATGATAAAGACTAACGAAGCTCAGATTTCCGTGTCTTTTGACTTTCTCCCAAAACAAACGAGAAGCCAACTGTTGCAGAGGGCAGAGTCGTTAAACAGAAACAATGACTTACCAGCTCCCCCATATATAAACTTTAAATTCAATAAACTGGAGTGATGAGTTTTATCTCAGCTGCTGACAGAGGCTTTTTAGATGATAATTTGCAATTATTAAAAGCCTTCTTTGGCGATTTTAGCAGAAACAAACTAAAACTGAGGCAATCAATGCACACAAAAAAAAAGCAGAAAACAATTTATGTAAGACAGGAAAACAATCATCGCTCCCTCCTGCTCACATATTTTGAAGAAGATATTCTGCCAAAAAACATGGCAGATTTGATTATAATGACACTGTTTTAAATCTGATTGGGCTGAATATAAATGAAAAAAGGTGAAAAATGCATCCACTCATTACCTCACTTCTACATCGTTTTTCCATTTTCCTTTCATCCAACAGTGCCTCTGTCTGATGCTGCCTGTACCCTCTCGGTCTAAATTGCTGCTCCCTCAGATTTTTCCCTTCCTCTGATTCCTTAATAACAGCAATATCCGTATCTCTCTGCTGGGCTAAGTGGCTTAGCCTTCTTCTTTTATCTCTCCTAACCTTCCAGAATAAAAAGAAGGGAAAATAGTTTTTTTTCTCTACTTAGCCCTTCTAAGCCTTCCTTACCTTACTGATACCGATTTCCATACATCAATGCAGACTAACCCCCTTCTTTTAACTGAGCAGTTGGAGCATTGCTGAAAACCTGCGTGTTTGTGAGTCTTTGCCAGTCACTGTAGGCAAGTAATAGAGCATGACTTGCTGAAAGCTTCAGCTCTTTGTTGTACTCATCCTTCGAGGGGTCAGAGAGACCTCAGTGTGGTTTATTAGGAAGAAAATAGAAGAACGTGAGGGGGGGAAATGAAAATGAAGCTTCCCTCAAGTTCAAACCTCTGTGCTCTATTTTATTTATGCATCATATTCTTTCAATTTTGCTCGTTTAAAAAGGTGTGGGCCTGGGGATGAATTAGTAAATAGAGAGGGGACGTAACTAGAAGGAAAAAAAAAAAAAAAGAAAGGAGAAACGAGGAGTTTAAAGATATCTGGTGCCAAGAAAAATCTGAAAACTGGGGAGAACAGGAGAGAACGAAATGACAACCATAAAAAAGGTAAGGAGGGGGGGGGGGGGGGGGGGCAATCCACAAATATTGGTCTTTGTGGTCAGTGATTTTCAGTTTACAACAAGTACATACATAATTACCTTCCTGAGTCCCTGATTACAGGTCCTAACCAGCGGCGGATGTTCAGAACAGAACATCTTTTAGCTCATGACCAGATATCTGCATAAAAAGACAAGTATTTCTTGTGTCTTGCCTTTGAGCTTTGTCTATAAATGTTGCTCCCTCTCACGAAGCTAAATCAAAAACAGATCGCTGAACTCTATTTTTGGAGAGGTCTGTTCTGCTTTTTATTAATGATCCCCTGTTAAATCATAAGGACTTCGCAGGCGCTACAGCGGCCAAATAATTGATCATCCACTGCTGCAAGAGCAAACGGTCTCTACAGGACATCAGTTATCCGTCTTGCTTGATAGTTTGCCTTGAGAATAAGAAGAAACAGAGGACATCGATCTTCTGTCAATTAGGTTGTCTTTTTTTTATCGCTTGAAATCAGCAATAAAATTTCTTTTATCCCTGAAAAGGTATTTAGAAGGACGCCTTTTTCCTATAGTCTCCATGCCAGGTTGAAATATTTCTTCCTACTTTGGTGTTTCTAGAGCAGCACAGTGAATATGCTTCCTCAAATATCTGAAAATTCTTATAAATTAAAAAGAAAATCTAGAGCAAAAATGTCACCAATGTAATATAATTTACATTAGGATAACAGAAGAATTGGTATCTAACTGAAAATTTTAAAACCCTACATTTTACAACTAACGCATGTAGGGATAGGATATATACAGGTGATGGTCATATAGTTTAAAATATCATGAAAAAGTTGAATTTATTCAGTAATTCCTTTTAAAAAAAAGGGAAACTTGTATATTATATTCATTCATTTCACACAGACTGATATATTTCAAGTCTTCCCCATGATTGTGTAGCCTACGATCTAAACTGAGAACATTTCAGGGCCTTTGCAGGTGTTTTGAGTTATAAGCTGGTTTGAGTGTGGCACCAGGTGTCAATGTTGGACCTTTTCACCATATTCAAATTTTCTGAGATACTGAATTTTGGGTTTTCATTGGTTATCAGTTATAATCATCAAAATTGAAAAAGAATAAAAACTTGAAATATATCAGTCTGTGCAATGAATATTAGATACAAGTTTCACTTTTTGAACGGAATCACTGAAAAGGAAATCCACTTTTTCATGATATTCTAATTACATGACCAGCACGTGTACACATTTTTAGATAATACTTTTCTCTACTTTTTATTTTTAGGTTTTATGCTTGAGCTTGTCACAATCAGTTTTCTAGATGTCACGCTGTTGCAGTTCAATTATTTTCCCAATCCTGAGATAATTTTAGTATACATTTTATTTTATTTTATGACACTCTTATGTGATAAGATATTTCCTGAGGATTAGGCTGATTAATATAATTGGCCAATTTACAGCAATGTTGGCCATTAGGAAAAATCAAAAATCTGATCTTTTTTCAATCAATTAACATCCCACATTAAGATCTACCAGATGCTCTGACAAGTTGGTGCTGCGTGATGAAAACCCCTAGTTCCAGTTCAGCCAGAAATTATTTATACCCATGGCAGGTCTAGGTTAAAAGAAATATTTTAATTTTACCAACAAGTTTGGAAGGGCTCGGTCAGAATCCTGGCTTTAATCTGATAGAGAATCTGTAGAGAGATTTAAAGATTTGGTTGATGGCAAGGAGGTCTTCCAACCCTAAATACTTAAGGTCTGAAATGGAAACAACAAATACAACATGGGTTTGATTGCTGTAATGTCAATAAACACCTTTTCTATTTATTATTGCCAAGTATGAATAACATGTAATTTTACCCTTACAGAAACTAATTTCTTGGTTGAATAAAAATATTCTTCAGCTCTAAAGCTCTCAGGGGTATGAATAATTTTGGCCTCACATGTAGTTATCTTCAGTGTCTATGAAGTTTTTAAAAAAAGGTTAGAGGAAGAAGAATGATGTAAGCACCCATTTAAAGGATACTTTCAACATGTCTGTTTCATCCAGGCTGTGAGAGAGCAAGACAATAGACAGAAAGGCTGAGCTTTCTACTGTTAAGCTTCCAACCTTTCAACATGGTCTATTTGGAAGTGTTTGCAGCCATTTGGAAGTCTCAGGTAAAAGCTTTAAAAAACCCCAAAGATCGGAAATCGGTAACTAACTTCTGATGTATCTACTCTCTGAGCATGAATTCTGGACTGGGTCTGAATCTGCACATCTGTGCAGGCGTCAGAGATACCAAGCGACAGTGAGGTGGGCATCTGCACAAAGACACATCATGACGTCTGCTGCCGCAGAAGCAAGATAATTGGGGTTGAACATTAGCTTTAGTGAGAGAAACTTTATGTAAACGCAATTTCCTTTGCAGTACATTTTGCAAAACTCGGCGTGTGGAATAAATAACAGTGGTGAACAGCGATGGTGGGTGGCGGCGGAGGTAGAAGGGTCAGAAAATTGCAGGCGCTGACGGCTTATAAAAATAGATGATTCATAGTGGTGTAAGCAGCACCTCTGGGAGTTAAAAAGGTTAAATAAGTGAGTGAACCATTATAATTTGGAATTACAGTAGATAGAAATGTAAGACTTTTTGTATCACAATATCACCAAAATTAGATTCTCCCCACTCACTGGTAAAGATGTTTAAAAAGCCGTAGAGGATTTGATGCAGCAATATAATCTCATGGCAAGAAATTGGCTGCAGTTCTCAAAACAAACGCTTTGGAGATTTTTTTTTTAAGCTCTCCTATCGTCCTGTATGTGAAGGAAAGAAACTTGAGTCCTCATCCAACACTATTCATCACATTTTAGGCTGTTTAATGATTAATTAAGTAATTAGCAATTTCCTGACTTGTGAAAATCTGCCTTCCTCAAATGGCATGTTTTCTCATCTTTCCCATTTTGAAGAGAATCTAAGAGAAATGAGCCTCTGTATCGCATCACATTCACATCCTAAAGAAATAAGAAGTTAAGTAATTAAGTAAAAGGCTATAAACATAAAATCTCTTTTGAAGATGTACAGAAAAATTGTTTAAAATGATTACATTTATATTATAGAAATTATTTGGGGTCCCAATAATTATTACACTGCTAATATTAATGGGACTTAATGGGATTTTATTCCCGACTGAACAAATGTATTCAAACTTAAAGCTATAGTTGGTAATCCTGTTCAGAAACTACTTTTGTTATACCGAGCGAAACGGCCAAGAGGGAGCTTGTAGAGAATAAACAGGGTGGGGCCGAGCACTGGACCTTGAGGGACACCACAGGTGACATTATGCGCCAGAGAATTAGCCTCACCGAAGGCAACATGCTCAGTTATACCAGTGAGGTAGTATGCGAACCACTTATGGACAGAGTCAGAAACACTGATAGGTGGAGGAGGATGTTGCGGTACACAGTATCGAATGCTGCAGTCAAGTCCAGGAGGATGAGAGGAGATGGGGAGCCAGTGTCTACATTCATCAGCAGGTCATTTGTGACCCTGACCAGGGCTGTTTCTGTGCTGTGGCCAGGGTGGAAACCAGACTGAAATGTTTTGAACAGGTTGTTTTGTTTTAGATGGTCCTGAAGCTCTGTGGCAACTACATTTTCCAGCATCTTGGAAAGGAATGGAAAGTTGGAAATAGGCCTGTAGTTGGCAAAGACTTCTAGGTCTAGGTTGTTTTTTTTTTTGAGAAATGGCCTGATGACAGCAGTTTTCCAGTGTTGATGGAACATGGCCAGCCTGGAGGGAGTGGTTACTGTTCTTTGTGATGAGGGGACTGATGACCTGAAGATTAGATTTACCAGGGCTGTGGGGAAGGCGTCCAGCGCACAGGTGGATGGTTTCATCTTTTTGATGATGTCCGACAAAAAAAAACCAGCAAAGAGGTTGGGAAATCCCACGCTGTAGGTCGGCAGCCGGAACAGGTAGTGTGGAGAAACTGGATAGCAGGGAGCGGATGGTGTCTACTGTTTTTCTGACAAAAGTGATTAACTTGTTGCTCCTCTCTTGTGTGGCTTCTGAATGAGAGTAAGTTTGTGGTTTGATGCTGTCATTTACGGTAGAGAAAAGTTGCTTGGAGTTGTCAGGACTGTTGTTGATAATGTTGGAATAGAACTGTGATTGTGCATCTCTGAAGGATCTTGCATAGAACTTCTGATGTTCTTGGTAGGCCTGTCTATGAACAGTGGGGCCTGTGGCCTTGAGGCAGCACTCAACGACACAGCCAGCAGTTTTCAATTTCCGAAGTTCACAGGTGTACCAGGGGGGCTGAGCGTAAGAAGCTGACAGTTCTAGTCAATGACTCAGTGACTGAGAAATCAACAGAGAAGAAATGTTGGAAGTCTACGGTCAAACTGTCCGGGTTGATCGTTTTCAGGTCCCTATAGCAGATTTGATGCTTGTCTTTGGTGTGTGGGGAAAGGAGTGACAGCTCCATTGAGACGGACTTGTGGTCAGACACACTCAGATCATATGGCAGAAGGTTGCTTATGGGGGCAGAGTTGGAAATGACCGTGTATAGTGTGTTTCCGATGGAATGTGTGAAGTCATCGACATGTTGGAGGTTAAGGGAATCCAGTAGTTGCAGAAACTCAGCTGCAAAGTGGCAGGAGGGGTTGTCCACGTGAATATTAATATCTCCAAGTATAATAATATTGGCATTGCTAAAATGTTTAAAGATGGCTGGCCAGGCCGATGGTCAACAAACTTTTGATGAGCACTTCTGTGGATGTTATGAAGACGGCGCTGAAGTCCAAGTTCTATGATGGCTGCAATGCACGCTGGAATGGAGCGGTTGTAGAGCGTTAGCAGCTGTGGGATAGAGTACTTGAGCAGCTTCATGCCGGTCGCCGAGAACGTTAGCCTGGAGCTAGCCGCCAGCCAAACACAGAGATGGACAGCGGGAGGCAACCAAGAATCCGCTGACGCCAGAGGAGATGTCAGTAGGTGAGTAAAGCGTTCAATTCTCTACCAATCCAAGCAAAAACTATGAGAAAGACCGCGGAGAAGCGGCAAACAACAAAAGCCAGAATCCTCTCCCTGCGATGTATTATGGAGGATCAAACCGTGTACAAGTTTAAGAGAAGACGAGAAAGGCCAAAATAGAAGGGAATAAGACCAGAGTGGATTTGGGATTTTTTTTTTCATGCAATCACCCAGTGAAACGGAAAAGCAGGTAAAGCCGTCTTGAACGTGTAGTTTTTCTATCGCCGACGCTCCCTTTAGGGCTGGACTTAATTTAAAAATGTTTGATCTGCCACAAAAATGTATTTATTCTAAGTCTTTTTGCACAGCTTTACCAATACTGAAAAAACTGTGGAGGGTGTGGTATATAAATAATAATATAACTTATGCAAACTAATTCCAGTAAGTTATAGCCTGCGTTTATTTCCAGCTACAAAGTGATCTGAGCATGTTAAAGACAGCAAACAAGCCCTTCTGATTTGTCCTGGAGAATGGTTATGGCGAGCTATATTGCTTCTCTTTTACAGAAGCCAGTTATGACTCAGTCAATATTGGATTTGTCCCAGAGGACTTGAGACCATTAAAACTTTAAAACTAAACAGCTGGAAATAAGACGCGGGTTTAAACTGACAGCAATGCCCCTTCAGTGTGTAGAAAATGAGCTTTCTTTAAAAAGTTCCTACTGAACTATTTGGAGTCAAGATAATAATAGAAGTGTGTTGTATAGAAAACATAAATACACATAAGTCAGGAGAGATGACAAATCCTGCACAGTGCAACAGGAACATGTCTGCAGGCAGGAGTCCATACCGTGCAGTGATTCTGCTGCTGCAGCAAGGTGGGCACATCTCCACCAACGGGCATCTGCTTGGCCAGGTCCTCGTCCTTCATGCAGATCCATCGCCACAGCTCTTCTAGGAGGCCCAGAAGACGTGACCAGCGCTCAGCACTCGCCTCCAGATGGGCTCTGCAGACAGACAGAACACAATCGTTTTACTTTTTTCCCCGTTTTGATGCTATTCTTGGTTTCTGGTCCTGTCAACTGTTGTCTGCATGGTTTTTTTTGACTGATCTATTTTTGAATAATCGTTTTTATTCCACTTGCATCAGGGACCAAAAACAAACTATATTTAGCTTTATTTATACTTTAAATCTAGTGTTTTAGAAATAATTTTGGAAAAAAAGAAAACTTTAGTGCACATCTGTATAGATTTTTGTTGCCATTGCTGTTTTAAGACCTAAAACCAAAATTTATAAGCAGCTTCTGCAGATGATTTAATCTTAGCCAAATATTTAGAACAACTGTTTAAATCCTGACTTCTAACGACTGAAAAGAAGCTTCTGGGCATTTTGAAAAGAAAGGAGCAAACCTAGTTAGCTGCTAATTATTGAGGGCGAAGCATCCCTGTAATATGTGCAGGGAAGCAATTCCTCTTTTCCTCCTTACCTTGGGCGTATTGTGTCTTTAATCTGAGAGCAGGTTAGTTGCTGCACCAACGTGCTACCTTTAATTACAAATGTACTGCAATTAAGCCAAATGGGGTGTATTTCATCAACAAACAGACACCCTATCCCACCTCCTACACATGCAGGCAATTGTAGGTTGTTTTTTTTGTATACAACAAGTTTTTTTTCTGCAACAAGTCTAGTCAGTTTTGTTACATGATCCAAGCCCAGTCTAAATGCAAAATCACCTCCAGCAGTTTTATTTTTCTCTCTAAACTGCCTTCCTAACATTTCCTCCCTACAATTCTGGCTCTGCGGCGCTGCTTCTTTCTATCCTTCTTCCTCCATTTGGACTTTGAACGTCTCCATCTGGCTCCTGTCATCCCCACTTTTACCCTCACTTTCTTCACCGTCAACACTATCTGCACGTTGATGATCTTCTTTATTCATGCCAAGATTGTGGCTGGCACGGTATTATTTGTGTTTCCAGAAGTTTATACATCACAGCAGAGGCTCGCTTGGTCGTTCAGCAAAGTTTTTTTGTATTTCAAAGTAGGAAAATGGAACAACAGTACTGAACAGCTGTCTAAAGAAAACTAACATTGTGTTTGTTTAGTTCTTTTTTTTAGATAAACCTGAAATGTTTGCAAAATGCATAAACATGAAAAAGGACAAGGTTGTCTTTACTACACATACGAGAACAAATAGCGGTGTCCTTCATTCAAGTTTTGTGCTCGTTAAGTGTTTTGAGTGTTTTCGCTGAAACTCTGCCTTGGAATTTAAAAGAAGCCATAATTTGGCTTCTTGTGATTGCATCCATCCTTGAACCACACGGACGTGTGTAATCACAACAACAAACACAAAGTGATTTATTTTACCTTGTGTACAGGGCCTTGCAAAAGTATTTATACCTGCTGAACATTTCTAAGCCCGGTCATTTAAAAAGAAAACTAAAGTCGATGTGTTTTATTGAGATTTTATGTGATAGACATGACAGAAAGCTACATGAGGTTCTAAACAGAGAGGAGGTGATGCATGACTTTTGATTTTTTTTTTTTTACAAATAAAAACCTTAAGTGTTTGTAGTTTGCCTCCTTTACTCCAATGTCCTCAAATTAAATAAAGCTGCCTTAGAGGTCAGCAGTCATTTAATCTCAAAAGCAGGTGTTCTGCGGAGGCTTCAGAGGTTTGTTAGAGAACATTAGAGAATAAACAGAAGACCAAGGACCATAGCAGGCAGCTTAGTGATGATGTTTTGAAGGAATTTCTGAAATTTCTTTCAGATGCTCTCTATCCAATCTGACTAACTGAGCTATTTTAAAACAAGAATGCCCAAAACCATCCAATCAAACTGCAGCTGTAACTGAAGTGAAAGGTAATTATACTAAATATTGTTTTGGAGGACAAATGCATGCAACATTGTTCCTTTTTTCATTTTCAAAATATTTTGAAAACCATGGATCCTTCCCCCCCAACTTCACAATTAAATACTATGTTCGTGTTGTTGCATCACATAAAATCTGAATAACAAAAACTGAGGCTTGTAGTTCAGGAGGTATGGATACATCTGCAAGGCACCGTATGTGCGATAGCATAAAACATGGCTAAGTTCTCCAAACCCCATGGATGCCTGGTTTTACTGCAACAAAACACCAAAACCAAATCAGAGTGAAGCATAAGTTCAGCAGAAGAAACATTTGTTTTCAGTGGAAGTTGCGTCATTAACAATAGTTCTGTTGTATTTTGTAATAGTTTAAGATGAAAATACCCTCATCATGAAAATGTGTTCTGAAAAATAACTTTGGATGCTAAACACGAAGCAGCAAATTTCTCTCTAAAAATAAATGTTACGTTCAAGGATTAATGAGCTCTGCTCGGCTCAAATTCTCACAACCAGCAGCACAGCGTGTACAGAGATGAGTGCAGGTGCTTTTTAGCAGATTGGTGTAGTTTGCAGGTAGTGTAATCACAGTAAACACAATGGCCAGCGCATGAAATGGTCTCCCTCTGTGGTGGAGAATTACTCAAATTGGATGCTGTAGATTCACTAAAAGGAACCGATGGAAATAAGCTTTGCATCCGACATAAAGCAGATCTTACATAGTCGTCTAAATAAAAATCCTGCCCGGTTTACCAACAATCCAGTTTTACCAAAACATTTATGCCAAATTAAAATCAAACATCTATCCATAAATCTACAATATCCACATCATTTTATGTCTTAGCATCTATTCTAGTTGTCTTTTCATTACTATGTTTTTTTTTTCCATTTGCTGAAGTTTTTTATTTTATTTTATTGTGTTTTCTTGTAAACATATTATAGAAAATAAGTAGCCTTTCCTGCATAACATTCAGCTTACAAATTCAGCTCATTTTGATGCATATTAACTGTTGTTAAACATGTTTTAACTATTTTGTCCTTCCTTCTTTCTTTGTTTTAGGCAGATAGAAACTTGCCTGGTTAGGTCTACAGCAGGTCAGTAGGGCTCTGCTTGTAAAGTCTGAATTTGGCTTCAAACTGAATGCAATAAACAACAAAAGGCTAGAAGGTACAAGAAAACCTGCCATGGACCTCAACCACAACTATATCTATTATGTTTCTGTTCAACCACTGCTGGACCAATCAGTCAGCAAATGTTTGAAGAGGCTCTAGTTTAAAAATTCACATTGTTGACTAACCCCGTTTCCAAGGTTGCCAGGAATATTATCAGACAAAGAGTCAAAGAAAGGATTCCTTGTGGGAAACTATTTGGCTATCAGCAAACCACATGTGCTTGTCATCTTGTTTTTTCTTGTTTTTTTCTTCTTCTTTTTTTGCTTACACAATTCTCATTTTATCTCATTATGTCACTGGCATGATTAACTGGTCTACTGCACAATGAATCTGAGTCAGATAGCTCCATGATTTCTTCCCTCTTTTGCCGTTAGCTGTAGGCTCTCCACTGCCCAGGCCTTTCTGTGTGGACTTCACATTTTCTTCTATCATCTTAATGAGGTCTAGACAGGGTTCTAATTACCGGATGTTGGCCGATTTGGCCTTGAGGTCACTCCAGCGTTGGTTCATGTCATCCAGCCTGTGTTGGAGGAACACGGCTTCCTCCGAGTTGCCCAGAGCTTTGACCATCTTCGATTTGTTCCCTTCCACGCTCTTGTAGATGTCATTGTGGGCGTCGATCTCCGCCTGGATGTCCTACAAAAGAAAAAAGTTCTTCTTGAGTCAAAAAAACAAAAACTATTGAGGACAGCAAAGAAGTTATTTCTTTGCTACAGCTGCTTTTAGACAGTGGAAGCCAATAATATTGGATTCCCATGCACAGATTAGTCTTTGAGTTTATGGGACACTGTACACATTTTCAGAAGGCAGAAAGTTTTAAATTTTCATGGGTTCTCAACAAGAGACTTTGAGTTAAGCAGGTTTAACTTTTACTGAATTGGCATGGCGACCCAAATCAGAAGCAAGTCTCCATGGAAGGTCTGGCTCCATGCTGTTGCTACATCAGCTTTTACGGAGGTAAAACCACAGTACTAAGACAGAAACACAGAGTGGCTACTATTCAAATTGTCATGTTTGTCCTCCAAACATTTGCAACATACGAACACAATCAACTGCGTGCGCTAAATACAGCACTTCTGTTACACAACCGGCACTCAAAGAGTGTTTGTGCGAGAATGTCGAAGCACAAGGGAGGCTGACGTAAGCAGTGGATTCTGTCAAACGTTTTATTTTTAGATGTGTAAAACTGTTCCATTTTCCCTTTCTCTCTCCTAGCCCCCTCAGCTGGGACTCCCCTCAGCTCGACTCATTTCAACCGAAGATAAAGACTCCCCCCCCAAAAAAAAAACGAAAAAAAAAAACAAAACAGTATGGATGGGAGTCACACTGCCTGGAGCGCTGAGGCAGATTTCCAATTGGGACAAAATTAGTGTGGCTAGAGAAAGTAGTAGTGAGACATATAGTCTCATTACATTGCAGAACAGTGATATGGCATAATGATAGACACTTAGTGGGAAATTAACCATCTTCAGCTGATTTCTTGTGTATCATATGAACTGAGCCACTGAAGTAGAAAAAGGCCATTTATGAGTGAATGTAACAACTGAGCTACAATTTCACAAATGTTAATGTAACCGGTTAGCACCCACGGCCAGTATAAACAAGTAGTTTCTCATTAAACTATAATTTCTGATCATTTTATTAATGCAGAAGAGTATTAATGGTGAGTATGTAATTGTCATGTAGTTTGTGCAACTTTAGATGCAGGCTCAGAGACAAATCCTGAAGTGGAAAGACAAAGCTGATCACTGTCACTTCCAATTCCCCAAGTTAACCCCCCTCTCCCAATGATTAAACCGTAACTCCATTACATTGGGAATGGGTCAGCAATACATTTAGGATGAAAAAAAGGAGTTGTTTGCTAAATGATGTCCATTCCTGCTGCCCTTGGGGATGTTTCATCGAACTGGCGAAGGAGTGAATTGAGCAGACTTCGGCAGGAAGTCTGGATGTATTAAAGAAAATTTGCAGTTTTATCTTTTGGGCTTTCAACCTTCGCTGCTTATGAAACCTCCTTAGAAATGCTGGCTGCCTTTTGGAAACCTCAACGCTAAGAAGGGTCTGCATTCTCTCAGGAATACATACAGAGCATGATGAGATGCTAATGACAGTGTAACCAGTCAGCTCTAAATCATTATGTCTTCAGTTTAGATGAACAAAACCTTGTTTTACATGCACTTATCTCTGGCACACATGATGGGACATTGACTCATATGTAAATAATAAATAACCTCTCGCAGGACAAAAGCTAGGAATAAAAATGGTAAATTTGGCCACAAAAGCAAAATGGAAATAAGCTAAAATGGAAAGTAAGAAAGTCAAGACTTAAAACAAATAAAAAATAAAAACAGCGACTGGAAATCAGCCACCAGTCTTGGATCTGTGCATATCTATTCATAACACAGTGTGTGATTCTTTATCCTATTTATAAAAACAACAAAGTCGTGATTTTTAGTTTTCTCAAAGTACTGCTAAACCTTAACTTTTCTTCATTCTTGTTAGCTCAATATCACAGTTATACCACTTGTGTAAACCCTATTTCAGAGCGGGGAGAAGTGTGTGCAAAGGCAAAGACAATAACCAACTGGCCAAAGTGCCCAGAGTATTGACATGGCCTCTCTGCAAAACCTGATCCAATCAAATATTTGAGAAATTAGAACACTTGATCCTTGCATCTCAAATTTTAATCCAAAAGACCAAGAAAAAAAACTAAGGCCTCATTGTTAGTTTTTAATGTTTTGATTACCTGGGATGCCCTGTTACAAGGGACCCATTACAGGTATGCTATTGTAAAAGGAGAACATCATGGGAAGGAACCTTCAAGAACCTTAAATTGTTTTCTTTAGTAAACAAAACCAAGTCCAGAAACACCTCTCACAAAACTGACATGCAGGCATCCAGTCAAATGTGCTGCAATTTAGCGATTATCTATAGACATTTAACCGAGGCTGAGCAAATCCGACCACTGTTATCGGCAAAGACAATAACCTATAAAAGTCACTGCCTCTTAAAAGGTCAGAGAAAGAGCAATGAGACACGAGGGGTGAAGATGCAGAGACAAAGGCCTTAAGAAAGAGAGATGGAAAGCTAGATGGACACAGTTAAGAGTAAAAGACAGAAAAACACCCTGCAACTAAGCCAGCTGGCTGCGTTTCAAGTCATTACCCAAGTGCTTCTCTTTCCTTTTTCTTTTGCACTTCAGTTTCCAAATAAAAAAAGACCACCATACACACACACACACACACACAAGCACACAAGTGCATTCAGACCTAAGACAGAAGGCAGACTGTGAGGGCATACAGAGGCAAACATATTAATTTACCAAGCAGGCTTTAAATTTCATTTCTCCCGGTGAATGACTACTTGGAGCCAGTAGTTTATGTATGTCAATGGGCTTCCTGAGGGGCTTGAAATGTAGTGACAGATCATTTTCTCTCTACACACATCCACCAAAAAAAAACATTTAAGTGCCACAGGTCATCATGTCAGCAACAACTGGCCTCTGTTTACTACTATATGAATGTTATCAATGGGTTACTGACTAGCATACAGGGTTTTTCACTCCCGGCAAATGGTCTCCGATCAGTAAAAGGGGAGTATTTTACTTGCACAGATATAACAAAGTAGTGCTCAAAAATATTAGAGTTTGATATTTGATTTTAATTGCAAGTTCCACTTCTAAAAACCCATCTTTAAATTAAAAACATTACAGAGCGCTAAGACCAAAGATTATCCAAACCGATACGCACAGTTTTGCCAACTTGTGACCAAAACAGTAGACATTTAATGAATGCAATGACATCCGTGAGACTTTAAAGCATACCCTGTCCTTATTTGGGTCGCCTAATTCATTAGCTATACCTTTCTATAACTTAAAAGGTAAACAATTACAACATCACGCCAGGTAAAGCACACTCTTGCAAGATGGTAGGAATGAAACTATGAGCAAAAAGTTAGTATCATTATTACTGTGTGCAAATTCATACAAGTTCAACTTGTGCAAACGCAAATGTTAGAACAGTCGTTCTGTAATGGTTTCCATACACATTGCTTACATCTGACACACACAATTGGTTCTGTATTACATTATGTCTGTTGAGTATTTTAGAAGAGAAAGCAGTTGAAAGTTGTATTAAAATGTTTTTTTTACAGTCAGATCCCAGTATGTTCATAGTAGGAGCATTATATCTTTCACTGTTAAGGCTTAGGAAGGTATGTTTCAATTCATTTGCTGTCTTGAGGCTATAAGCTTGACACTAGATCAGCCGCCTCAGCCATAAAGTATAGTATTATCATTTTCACTGTGCTGCCCTATATGAGGAGAGCCTTGGCTAAAATGTCAAAAGTCCAAGTTAGTCACGACTACATGTGCTAAAAGTTAACTTTTTTTTGCATTTTCTTCTAGGACTACTGGTGTAGCTTCCTTCTGTGTAGTCGGGATAAAAACGTCTTCAAAAACCTTTTCCTGCTCTGTTTTCCTTTGAAAACAGAGCTACATTTAGAACTTGATGCTCTTTGATGGCTGAAGTAACAGTGTTATTTTCATCTCTTTCTGTGGCAAAGTATGCGAGATGCTGCAATAGACAATCAAAACCCCATTTTTTCTGAAAGTGCAGTAACCAAATATTGTTTTAATTTCAACAGTACAACTTTAAACTAAAAACACCAATTAAAACCCATTGCTAAGCCTATTATTATAATCATTAAAACTACTAGTTTCAGAGTTAATACTCCAAAGCTAGCTTTTGAAGCCAAAGGAAAAAAGGAAAGACAAAACTGATGAACATGCATAAGAGCAAACTACAGCGATACATAAAATGTGCGAGACATTAAAAATCCATCAAAATCTTATATTTTTATTTTGCCAATCTAAATAAGAATAAAAACATATGCAGAAAGGATGAAGCATGAGGGACAGCTAGGGTATCATAACAATGGCATTGCAATGCATCCACGAGCAAAAATAGAGAAAGGTTTGTTCTAATGATGCATTCCAACGCTACCTAAACAAAAAGCTCAAGTGAAATGTGTTAAGTGTTAATATATACCTGTTCAAACTTTCTGAGCAGTTCATGCAAACTGAAGTTCAAGCCAATCATTCTTGAGTGTGCTGTGGCTCCTCCCACGTCCTTTACGCTCTACATCTTCTCAAAGTGGTCCCAAATTATTAAAGACCCCGGACAGCTTGGTGGGTCCTCCAGTGGTTATTACCCAAATATAATCCTCCAATATCAGGAGTAAGATCATTAGTAATTCCAAGATCTTGGATCCCTTGAAAAATAAACTCTGTGTTTATAAAAGGTTTCACCGTAAAAGGGTCTAAGCCAGGACGCAGTCCAAGTAAAGGAAATTTACACACTTGGCAGCACTCGTGTATGTGTGCTGTAGTGCGCGCTCGCCCAATCCCGCCCCATGGCCGGAGTAGCATCCTCTTCTGGCGGGCATAGAGTTGAGCTGAGAGGGTTAGACTTGCCCTGCTGTCATGCTGGGATTTGGACTTGAAGACGACCGGTGCCACCGGAGGTTAAATAAAGTCGCGGCTGGAGGCTGACACTTGACTTCCTCTGGCCACGAATAGGGCGCTGAAAGCGTAGGTGGAAATCCAAGAAATCTTGGGTGGAGGTCTGCAGGGAAGAGATAAAAGCTTGTCGCTTGAGGAACGAGTCGGCTGCCGTTAGCCCGCGAGAGTTTCGGGACTGGCGCTTCTCCGTCCACCCCTGTTATGCTTCTCTGCCTTCACTTCCCTTCTGGGCACGAAGGAAGCTGTTTACACCATGTCCAGCAGTCCGATCCAGGGCAGGGTTAGGGCGGTTGTTCTCAATTACTGAGATAAAAAGCACTTGGTCCCTGCCAGCTATGCAACCCCTAGCACTTCAAGAAGAGAGTCGTTGGTACAGCGAAGCACATGGCTTGCTACTTCCTTCCCCTCTGTGTAGGTAATAAAGGCTCAAACCACTACCTCAGCGTCTCACTCACTAGCTGCCTGTCAGGTCTCCAGCTCCAGTACGGTCTCGCTCCATCACACCCTCCTAATCACTGCCATGACTGGGCCACTTAGTCAAACAATGCCCTCTTCTTTTTGTTAGAGACACATGTTCACAGGGAGCTGCCTCCAGCCTCGGCGTCACGATCCAGTACAAGGACTCCGACTTTCTGCCCTCTGAAGTCTTGAGATCTGCTGATTATCTCGATGACAGTGAAGAAGTTTAAAAAGAAGCAGTTCCGTTGTACTTTCATTCCCCTGGGATGAAAAAAAAAAAACTTCCTTAAAAAAAATGATAAAATTCAGGGTCACGCAAACTTGCAAGTCGGCATCCCAAATCCTCTCCCCGTCTCTGTTCCTCTTGATCTCGCTGGTCACTAGCCTCAGTCTATCACACAGCTGTTTATTATTTTAATCAGTATCCTCCCTTTCCCCTCCTCTCTCTACCTCTCTCTCTCTCCCCTAAACCAATTCAGCACACGACACACACCCACTTCCTGAGGCCTACACAGGCAGAGAGCATGGCAAAAGTGGGAGAATTTCAGAGAAAAGACCACGTCAAGGTAAAATAACCAGAAACCATTCAGTGTGAAGAAAAAGTAAAAATGGCCGAAAAGTGAAGCAGAAGACTCCAAGGAAATATAATAGTCAGAAGAGGCACAAGTAAAGGAGTTAAAAGAAAGTCTGAGGAATATAAAATGAGTAATATTTTTACCTTTTGACCTGAGAGGTAATAACTTGTGAGGCAGAATAAGAGATGGATGACATATTTAGGGCATTTGCACTTGGGTGTTGGAACACAGCTACTTTACAATAAAATTAATAATCAGAGCTTCAAGAATCAGAATTTTATGCCCATTATGCAATCTCTGCTTTATGTAAAGCTTTGACCTTCCTACACCAATGAACTACAAACCATCCAAAATATTAGTTCTGAACTTTCTTCCATATCAATTATTTTTGGAGCAGAGGCAAGATCCCCCTAACTGTGTGTGAGAGTAATAGTTCTAAAACACGGTCCTAATATTCTTAAGATCGAAATACATTAAATGGATATAACAGAGCAATGTTGCTGTACTCTGTTCAAACTTTACGTTTTATGCTGAAAGTCTTGCTCTCTCTTGCCATTTCACAGCCAGAACAAACAACAAACACGTCTCAACATGTTGTAGAAACTGCAGTTTCCTTTTAAAAAGGGTTCTTACAGGTCTGTGCTACATATGATTTACTTTTAAAAACACCTTATTGATATTGAAAACAATCTAACTTTAATTCCCTTTAACTCAGTACTATCTTCCACACTGAAGCGTGCCAGTACAACCTGGTAAAATGTTTGGTGTGTTTACTGATTAGAAAAAGACTGAATACTTTATTTCTTGACTGACCCGTCGGGGCCAATCAAGCTACCAATAATCCAGGAAAAAGCTAAACTCTCTGCTTTTCAAACACAAAACCATTCTGAAATTACGTGCATTATAATAAATGAACAATGGCTTTTATTAGCAGCTATTTCAACCTTGTACAAGTTTCTGTCTAGCATTTTCAACACCAAAAGCTACATACACAAATTCCTGCTACAGAAAAAAAATTAAAATATAGAAAAATTTAGAAACAACCTATGGCCGAATTCGGAGGCTATGCTAGAGGGTATCATACATTAAAATCGATTGAACAGTGTAGACTTGTGTGCAGACTTGAACTTGAGTGTGAGCCTGTGCTGGCATTTTGAACAGCAGGAAACATTTGGCGTGCATCAAAGACATTCGACAGATGGCTGTCAACTGATGGAACAAAAACACCACAATATAACCTTGCATATTCATAAGATCAACGCTTTGAAGTGTGCTTAGCTAATTAAAAATATTTACACACTCCAGGCTCTTAATAGCCTTTTTTTGATGTGTGCCGACAAATTCAGTATCAGATTTTTTTTTTTTTCTGCAGGACATTTAAATCAGCTGTTCACATTTGACAAGCATAACTAAGAGGAATTTGCTAATGAAAAAAAACACTGATGAGACATGTCTGACAATCCTTTCTCAAAGGTTAAAAAAGAATGTGTGCAAACCTAATGTATGCAGCCCAGGGTGGGGTATGTGAGGGTTCATTTTGGGCCATTTCACTAAGCTAAGAGGATTAGACCACTATCAATTCCCAGAGAAAAAGAAGGAAGCATGAGAAGAAATAAAGTTGACTTAATGACCAGTAATAGAGAAAGTGAGAAGTGATGTTTTACAAGGAGATTAAAAAGGTGGGAAAAGCATAATTAGAAAATCTGAATGGGGGGGGGGGGGGGGGTCATTCAAGCTAAATGGTAAGACAAATAAATAAGATCTTAAAGAAAGTAAAAGGTGAATGCAGTCTTTTAAAGTTAATTTCTGATTTCTGTCTCTGTTCAATAATGTACAAAAACAAGGGGCTTGGCCTTTCCAAATATGTTTCACTTAAAAACCCTTTAACGGTGAATGTGTTATCAGCAACACATTTGGACAAGCGCACTTTGAATTACCGAAATTATGCGACAGTTTGTATTATCTGAAAAATTCCAGCACTTTCTGAAAGCAGCTCAGCATCTGCTTATTACGGTAATTTGTCACAGGAAGAACAGAAAATTGTCTCTCGGTTTCCTCCCTCCTGCGCTCACACGGGGCAGAGAGTGGTGGAGAAATAAAGGTGAGCAGAGAACAGGAGTAGAGACAATAATTTAACAAAATAAAATGCGTGATCAATGGTGCTCCCGGGTGTTAAAATGAACACTTACATTTCTTGATAGTTTTGAGACAGTAGGAGAGCCTGACAGGGGATTTATGACACAGAAAGGTAACGTTAGATCCATAACAAAATGGTGGTATGGATGGCTGCCTTGGTGCTTTGCTCTCTAATTTGTTGCGTGTTATTGTGTTTATTCTGCTCTCTGCCACAATCCGGGGATATCTCTCAATAGAGAGGAGCACCTAAACATCTGTCCTGACTAGGCATTTTTTTTCCTCCACTTTTCATCAACCCCAACCTCAAAGATTTTGGTTGGTGCCACAGTGGCACGCTATGGACTTTACCAGTGGGATAAACTGCTGACACACACGTCAAGCTTCAGCATCGGGGTCTCCAGACACCATTGCCTTCTATCCACCTGGCTCCCTGGCTAACAAAATGGACAAAGAGCTGCTTCTCAGCTCTAAAACTCTGACTTCTGAAGATGTTCCACCCTCTGTTTCACTGAAATTTGGCAAATCGCAGACAACTTTCTGCTGATGCAGGGCTTCCAGCTATTTAGCAGAGACCGGAGATTGCAAAGAAAAAGAAAGAAGGTGTAATCTGCTTTTATAGAAACTAAGGTTGGTTTACTGATCTCAAAGTGTTATAGAAGAAATGCATACTGGAGTCATTTTTTATAAACTGTTGACAATTTTATTCACACAGAGAGTTCTGTCCCTTTGTTCTGGCTGGTGTTTACATCCCACCACAAGCTAGCATGTCAGAGGCTGAAACATAGCTCCCATAACTGATAACGGACATGGAGAGAAAGAAAAAATACAGAGTCTCCTATTAACAGAGTAAACCTCTCCAATGAACTTCCAAAACACATACAACACATCAAATACCCCGGCAGGTATGACAACACAGTGGATCATTGTTACACAGCTTTAAAAAGATGCTTTCTGATCACGGTCCCTGTAGTTAGGACAGTTGCAAAGGGGACTGGTGAGTCTAAGCAGATGTTACGGGCATGAATGTGTCTGAAACTGACCTGACTACTTTTACTGACACTCAAGGATCATACAGCAGTTTCTGGATCTCTGAGAAACAGGTTATTATGCTTTGTTAGTGTCAAAAACCAAGAAAGCTCCAGGACATGATAATGTCTCATGCCTGAGAGCAGGCACTAACCAACTGGCCCCAATCTTTTCCTCGTGCCTCAAATGCAAATCAAGTTCCATTTCTGTGATTTTCTTCATTTAAAACTGTGAATACACTCTTGCCATACAGTAAATACATAACTATTCCAGATCATCATTTGCACTGCAACATCAACAGCAAAGTGTTATGTAAACTTATCATGCAGCATGTTCTGTTTATCAGTGATGTGCACCACAGAACACACCAAAACTGACACGGTTTTTAAATACTTGGTAAGGCGGAAAGCCATGGGTTTTCCTATTGCATTTGGCTCTCCCTGGCAAAGCTTGTGCACCCCCGTCTTGAGTGTCAGCAGCAGTGCATTATGGAGCAAGTAGTGTGATTGATTTGAGTGATATATAACTTACTGGGCGGCCATTAATATTGGAAATATCCCATAGGCCGGATACAGTTGGATTGGGGGCTGGATGGCAACCCTGGGCACAGAGTTTAACCTGCCTGATTTACTTTGAAAATATTCAAATTGTCAAGGACCAAGACATCTTAGAATAGCAAACAAAACAAACAAAAAAAACTTCTCATAAGATTTAACTCAACTGAAAAGCAATAACTATAACTTGATATATCTCTTTGCACAACTGATGTTTCTACTGGGTTGAGGTCAGGCTTAGAGGGGATCAATGGTAATTGTTACCCTTGGTTTTCAGTGAACATTCTGGGGTAAAATTGTCTGGGTGATTCAGGCCATTTTCGGTCCTTTATTTCTTTATATACATAAACCCAGAATGAACTTCACATCATGAACACACTTCGATTTTTTTTTCTCACCACAATGTTAGCGGACATTTGATTACCAGAAAGGATGGCAAATACATAAAAGGAGGTAGAAAAACACAGTAAACACAAGAGATTGGCCAAAATGGCACAGCTCACACCCTCTTTATTTTCTGAGAAACCGACCATGCATCATTCAGCTGAAAGGGATGAGGTATAAAGAGCAAAAACAAATTGTTCCTCGTCTTCATGATGCCAAGCAGACATACTGAACAAAGTGTGTGGCTGATAAAAGTCTCACTTTCTGAGCCTGTGGCTAAGAGTGGAGGTTAGATGAATCGACGATAAATGTCAACGAAATGAAAGAAAACAAGCTTAATCAGACAGTGATGTAAGAAGAAAAAAAAAGTAAAGCACAACACCAAAGGTTAACCCTGATTCAATTTCCAGCTGATCTTCACTGGTATGATAGCGCTCCTGTTTCAGAAAACAGGAATCAAACATCCAAACGTCACACAGATGCCTAGTAATTTATTCCGTAACAAAAGACAATCCACATATTTGCAAAGGCAAGGAATGCCAGGATCCTTTGCATACTCCTAAAGAGCAAAGTGGAAATTGATCACAAGTCTGTGCGTGCGGTAGTTCTGTAAACAACTATTGATTTTGGGGAAGCTTTTTAGTGTCTGTACAAGGCTCTTGGAAGATGACCTTAAGATGGAGGCAGAGCGTACAAGATAAACAACATGGCTTTAAGGTGGCGTGGGCTTGTTCTTCAGGTCAGGAATTGCAACATGTCAATGTAATCTAACCGACAAGCACTTCTTATCTTGTTAGCAATGAACAAAAGCACGCTACACTATGTTTGAGCAGCAGCAGAAAACTTTTTATTACCACCGACACATACGATTGCAGCCCTGTACATGAATAATTCCTGAATTTTCATCAATATCTGACGAACAAGCCAACAGTTCAGGGTAAAAACGCAGTGCAATGAATAGACTGGTACAATATGTTTTCATCACAATATCAATATGGCCAATATCGCAGCCACAAGGAAGTGCTTAAATGCACATTTTTGTTGGCTATATTTCTGTAAGGGCGATTCATTCATACTCATAAATTTGGCCCTTTAATATCCATAAACTAATACTTTGGGATACTTCTTATTACAGTTTTATTGATGTTTTTTAAGATATTAGACACAAAAGAAAGCCATTGTCAGCCAAAACAATTGGCTGTTTTCAAAAGATCTATCTTAATTTTTTTATACATACACACATTGCGGAAAGAAAAATTTAAAATAGGAAAAAAACATCTGCTGAAATTAGTCTAAGTTTTTAAGTAAACACTTTCATTGTGCAGAATATTGAGGCTTCTCTTTGTTCCGCACCTTTCAAAGTAACACAATTTAAAATATTAGCTGCTTTACCATTTAATCAAGAAGCGCACCTAAAGACGACCGTAATATAATTCCTCCAACTCAAAATAATCTTCATACAAGTAAACATTTTAATTAGACATATTAAAAATTGCATCAGTACGAGTAAAAATACAATTTTAAGATGTATTAAGTTGCTTTGGTGAATCACAGTATACAAAGTTGTGTAGAAATGTCAGATTCTTTAAAATAAAAAATATAAAGATTATATGACAACTACTTTTATTATGAAGAAAGCAAGCAATTATACCTTATAGTGGTTAAAATATTTTGCAATTTCAAAAATGTTACATTGTATGTAACATGTATTCATTGATATGTTTTGTTGCTGAGTTTTGTTGTTGTGTAGACCTACCTAAAAGTATTAAACATTTGCTAAATTCAGTAGTAGTTTTCAAGCACTCATTGCAGAGAATATTAAATTGTTGTTTTAGGGTAACACAACTAAGAAGATGGTCTTAAAGATGCTCTAAAGCTGATAGAATAATGCTTCAACATTATTCTATCAGCTTGTCGATTGTGCTTTTTAAACATCAAAAGTTAAACTGTATCTTTCTTTTTATTTGTACTGCTGAAAACTGTCCAAACAGCCTAGTTTACCTTTTGTATGAAAAGTATCGCATTCATGATTTATACAACTGTTTGTTTTTAATCACTGGTACAAACGGCTGGCTGTGTAAGAATCAAAACAAGAAACATGTACTTCAGAAAAGTTTTTACATTTTTAATACTAATAGAATCAGAAAATGATTTAAACATTTGGCAGCCAAGCTTTTAGAGAGAAAAAACACTGTCATTGAATTTTAAAGTTATCCATTTGCTGAACTGACTGAATTGTAAAGCGGAGGTCCTGCAGAGATGCATCATCGCTGCGCTCATCACTAATTCTCAAACGCTCTTGGCCTCTTGGTTTTACATTTTATTAATTTCATCTCCCAGCCGCATAGTTTTCCCAATTTTTCTAAGTAACAGATAGCTGTGGTGGGGGGCTCGGTGCTTACTTGAAGTTGATCTTACTAAAACCGACGTGATCGTTAATGAAGCTGTTGTCGGGGGAGCTAATTTATCCGACACCTGCTGAGTTTGTCATGAGGAACAAGATCTCAAAAGGTTAGGTGACTAAACCTATTACTTTAATGTAATACAGTACTAATTACATACAAGTCCGCTGTATGAATTACGACATGTAGACCATGACTCATTAGCCATTAGAGCCAATGAAGGTATTTAAATATGCCGATTCCAAGACATAATCAGTAACAGTAAGTTGACTATGATGATGTTCTCATTGAGTTTGTCAAAGAAATAGCAAGCATTGACATTTAAAGTGCAACTCTAGTTAATGAGATGGCCCAGCGAGACACAGGTTTGAATAGAAAACAAACAAATAAATAACCTGTATCAAGGGGAAAGTGTATACATACATACCTCCAGAAAAAAAAAGCATCTCTAGAGCCTCCGATTTCCTTTCATACGCATTGGAAAATACAAACGCTTACAATACAACCCCTAGATCAATTCAACTAGTTAATAAAATTTCAAAACAAAAAAAAGATGACTACATGCTGGAATCGCTTTATAATAATTAAAGCACCCTTCTTTTCCCATCTAGGTCCAACGTGATTGTTTTCCTTCAAGACTAAAGCTACAGAAAGCCAAAAGCTGCACTAGGAGGAACAAAAGGTTGACCTTCAAATCCTCTGACACGGTGAACTCTTATAAACTGGCTGTCTCTTCACATTTTGTTTACAGTTAGCTTTTACAGAAGTGTGAGACATGCTGTTAAGCTCTGCTGTGACATTTACTTCAGCTCTCTGACTGAAACAATTTATTCAGGGTTCACATCGTTCAGCGGAGGGAAAGACTTTCTGAACTGCAGTGGCCCCCGCTGCTCGCAGTCCCGCTCTGAGAGCGCTCAGACGAAATAATCTTGACAGTGCGCCCCTAAATAACTTTCCCATTGATCTAGCAGATGCTCCAGCAGCGATCTCGAGATGATGTCTGGGAATTAGAGCTTCATTACAGTTACAAATCTATACATAATAGGCTTCTTGTTGATTGAATTCTGTTTGAATCGATGCCCGCAGCCCATATTCTGCTCCTTCCCGTGTCAGGTTTCATCTAATGAGAACGTTTTTTCAATCCGATCAGACAGTAAAGCCAAATAGGAGGAAAAAGCAGCACAAATTTCCTAATAGGGGACACACATTTCCGTTTATCCAAAAAAAAAAAAAAAAAAAATCACAGTTTACAGGGCCCCACTCCACAGCCAGTCCCTTTCCGGTCCCCAGTGGACAGGCCGCTGGGTGGGACAACGGCGCTTCAGTTCAGAGCAAAGATAAGACCCAAAAACACACAAAACCCACCCATGTTCTCCCACAGAACAGCTCTGGCTGCCCGAGAGAACCAAAACAACTGAAGAGCTTCAGATTTATTTAACTCAAATGTGACCAAAAGCTTTTATTTAATACAGGGAGAGAAAACAGAAGAGAAATAAATCTAAATGAGTGAAATAACGTCCAATATAATTACGGCTGAAACTGGTTGACAATGATAAGACACTCCTACAATAAAGTCCATTTAATAGCTGAACTAGAAGATTAGAAAGAAGTTTCTTGTGAAAATTATTCTGTAGAGAGAACCCATTTTAGAAAGACAACAGAAATTTGATCCTTAGATCAATTTGGAAACCAGCAACGTGTTCCCAAGCCAGAAGGGATATGACGCCTCAGGGTTTGGGTCTGCACCACTGTTTTTTTCTTTCTTTCATCGGGGCAGGTGTCAAGAAAACCTCCAAAAAGGTCGGTGTCCAGGTATCCTGATCAGATCCCCGAACCAAGGATTATTACTTCATTTGATGCGAGTAAACCCTAATAGAAGCTCCTCATTCTCTCTCCAAGCCTGAAGCCATTCGGCCCATGGAGAAAACTCATTTCAGCCACATGTAACCAGGATTTCTTTCAGTCATGATCCATATCTCCTTCAGAACACAGACAGACCAATAAACTGAGAGCTTTGCTTTTTGGCTGAGGTCTGATTCTCCACAACAGACTGGAGCTGCGCCCAAATTCCTGCGAACACGATCCCAATCCATCCACCCAAACGACCCCACTACCCTAACATCACCTGCAAACACACAAAGATATCCAAACCCCTCCGCCTGAGGCAAAGACTGACCCAGGGGGAGAAGTCCCCTTGTTTTCAGGTGGAGGACTAATTACCGGGTCATGCTAACAACAACAACAACACTCTTCAAGGTGGAAGCTGTTATAAAAGAAAGGACGGGCAAACAAAGCAAGAAGCTATTTTTAAAGCTCATCCAGGCTGCCGTGTCAGAGAGCTTGGCTTTTATTTGATTTAATAAGAGAGTCATGTACCACAGGAAATTAATTTCTAACCAACTTTTATTAAATTGGTAAAGGGCCGAAACAATCTGATGCAGGGGAATGACAAGGTTGTTTTGTTTGATCATTTTGAGCTTTTAACTTGCCTGTTATGAAACGGTCTTTATTTGGAAATGTTGGACATCCATTTGAAAACATCAAAGTTAGCCTAACGGTCGAAAGTTAAACCAAAATGTACACATTTCACTGGCAGTTTTAGGCTCAAATTAATCTTTAAACCTAAAACTTCTTCTGACTTAAGTAATATTAAAATTTTGGAACAGCCAGAGTCCTGATTTGAATCGGAGAGATTCTCTGGAGGCTGATGGCAAGAAGGTTTTATAACCTCAAAGACTTAAAATAGCAGTGCTTTAATGCAGACATGCTCCTCAGCTATTATAAGGAGGGTTTGAAGACTGTAATGCAAAGCTTTCCATTGATGACTGAGCAGGATAGAAACAATTGTCAGCATGCAATTATATTTAATGTCTAAACAAAAGCAGATTTAGTTACAAATTAAGATTTGTTTTGACACTGCTGAGTAACACTTGTCAATTTCTTTTAATTTAACATAAAAATTATTGTCCATCTAAATCTGCCAGAAGTATGAGTAATTTTGATCTTAATTGTGTACATTGTCTAAGGAACGTAAAACTGACTGATGTCAGTTTACAGTTTGCAGTAATCTGTGCTAATCCCAAATATAACCCTGTAATCCCTTTGTGTCGGATGTTAAAATCCGTATTATTAGATCTTTATTAAAACCAAATCAGTGACCAGTTCATTTCTACTGAAACACAATCATGTTAGAACTACTTCATGCAGCATTTACGCCATTTAAGTGTTAGATAAGGAGAATAAAAACAATGCTATTTTGGGAATGCATCCACAGGTTTTTTTTTCCAAAGCTATGAACAGGTTCCCTAAACAAGACGAATAGCCACTCTGATGGGGTTTTAAAGGTTTGTGGCTCAGCATTAAACCTACCGTTCTCTTCCAATTCTTTGCTCTGATAACCTTTTAGATTTGTATTGTATATTTAGCCCCTAAAGAACCATAAATTCTTCTTTCCAAAAACACTTCCAACGCCGACGTGCAAAGCGAAAAGAGAAAACAAGCACGGCGTGCTTGTTGCACACACAGCTGGAACACCTGTAATAATAGCAGGAGGCGGCGAAGAGGAAGCGATGGCACTGACAAAGTGGGCAACTAAGTGTTTGATGGGTTCTTTTTATCGCAATGCAGTTTTCTACTTATACGGCTTGCGTGTTCATTCAACACCTCAGATTCTGCATGCTTAGAAATCATAAAGACCATTCATCCCTTTTCTTACTCATATTCATCTTCCGCCTCTGCTCCCGTTAGCAATATATTATTCTAGCGCTTGCTCCTCCGCCTCCCAGTTGGTTTATTGCCCGGGGGAAACTGAGTGAGAAATCCAACCACCACAACGCCGTCCTTTTCCCCCTCAGCTCCTATTACCAGAACAACAACTGGCTGATGGTCGGCCTATTACTTCCTGGGATGTTTACTGTAGCCTAGCCCGTCTGTAGATTTCCTTTTTTTTTTTTTTTTTTTTTTGTCTTGCTTTGCAAAATGACTTCACCAATCAGTCAAACATGACATTACCTGGCTACTCCGTCTTGATTCGTTTGCCTCCTTTTACCTCAGCTGCCCTCCTCCCACAGACACACTCCCTCCCGCTCCGTCCTCTTGTTGCAACATCTCGAATTTTTTCCAGCACAGGCGGCTATTTTATGCCATCAGTTAGAACCCACTTGCCGCGGCTCACCTGAACCTGCTCATTTAACGGCGTGTAATCTGCAGCGCGCGGACTTAGATTAGATTTGACTCCGTGCCACCGCAGCGGGAGGATAAATTTCAGTACACGTCTGGAGTTTTATATTCTCGCTCCCGCTGAGGTTCCATAACCAGTTTTCATGAAAAGTCATCAGCGTGCAGCGCGGCTCATGCTCACCTCCGTCGATGGTTGATCATAGCATATACATCTAGCTCATTTCTTTTTTTACGTTTTTTTTTTTTTTTTTTTAAAACAGTGATGCGCAGAATAGCCATTTCACGCCACGGGGGTGTAAAAATGAAAACAAAGGAATAAGATGGAGCAAGTGAGTCCCACGGTTTGCATTGTTTCCTCTCGCTTTAAGTCAGAAAGAGAAACAGGGATATTACCAACTCATCGTCATAAAAATGCCACATTGAACTGAACGGGCTTCGTCGGTTGCGTCTCTTTCAGTAGCTCCAATCTTCATTATTCCCTGCTGACTTTTACATAGGCAGAAAAATTGTCAGGGTTCTCCCCAGGGGATCACATCCAACTCAGGAAAAAATACATACCTAAACTTAAAGTAGTACAACCTCCAAACTTGCCTAAACTGCTCCCCCTCCACAGGAAGCATTATTTTGCTGTCTTTTTTTAGCATGTATTCCTCTGCTCGAGTCTCAGAGATGTAAACCACCGACATTGACTGCCTCGGGGGTTTGCCGTCATTATAGATATTCAGGAGTCCTTTCTGTCAGAGAGCAGAGAAGGCATTTTTTTTCCCCCCCATATACCCAGTTCAAAACCGAGGCAGAAGCAAGAGCTCCCAAAGTTTTATACAAGCAGCCCAATTACTCAGACATGTTGTGGTTAGTTGACAAAATAATGCTTTCCCACTCCTGCCCGACTCACATGCAGCATAATCATAATGTTCTCAACCACAGATTTTGAGTCAACAAATCTATAGTGCTTTGAAAAAGTATTTCCTCTTTACTTAGAGTTTTCCTGACCAATGTTTTTTTCTGGTATAGATTGTAGTATGCCGTTCTGCTTGATACGCATCTGCATGCTTTTTAGACGATGCGAGTCTTGGAATCCAAAGTCAAAATCCTTGTTTGTACCCACAAACGTGACGAAGAACAGCCATCAGGTGTGCCCACCCACCTAACCAGGGTCTTCTACATCACTGTGGAGGAATAATGGCCCACTCAACTCTGCAGAATCATTTTAATTCAGCCATTTGGGACGTTTGGGGGAAGGATTTTTAACGTGACCTTTTAAAACTTTCCCCTTTTTTTAAAAAAAAAAAAACCTTCAGAGGTTGATTTGCAAGTTGTGCTTTTGGATCCTGGTTCTGCTGCATAACCCCAGATAGATTGAGGTTAATCTCGCAAACTGATGGCCAGATTTTCTCCGGGAAGTCATTCAGGTCCAGAAGTAGCAAAGCAGCCGCGGGGCCTTTTCTTCCTTATTGGCCAGGAGTGGTTGAAACTCTCTCATACGTGGCATTTTTAGCCGGTTACTTTTAAATCATTAATGCTGACATTTACTGAGGCGTGGGAGGCCTGCCGTTCCTTCAAAGCTGTTTTTTTGTTTTTTTGTTTTTTTGTTTCTTCGTGACCTCCTGTCCTCCATCAGTGCACCCTTTGGGTCATTTTGGTACACCAACTACTCCTGGGATCCATCTTCTCTCCAGTTGTGTAGAGAAGATAATCCAAATTTCCATCTTCTATAAAATTAAATTATAAATTCACAATGCATTTTGCTATTTACTCAATTTTTCATATTAAAATTGTGTGTTGATGAAGTGTGACAACAGCAAAAAAAAGAAGAAATCTATAAGAAGACAAATTACTTATTTATGCCATTGTATTTATAATGGATAATCAACTGGATAGGATAAAGACAGACTGAGTTTGAAAAATGGCCTTGAATCAATTTTTTTTGTTAATGTTGCATGGAATCAGCCTTAAAGACTATGAACTTGCCCAACTCACAAACTCATCCCGTTTAACATAATTACTCGCGAGATTCCCGCCTGCTCCTCAATATAGGTTTTTATTAAAGCAGTTACTTGGCTTCCCTCTAAGTGTGGCATTTTATTTGACATTGTTTCACAAGAGTACCAGCAAATTGAAAGTCATTCATCACTGCTGCTCTATGATCTCGTGTTATCAACTATTCCATCATTCTTTTCAATGACGTACCACCCAGGCACGCATTCAGCACACAGTTTATCATTTAGCAATGGGACAGGAGACAATACGATAAAAACCCTGAAGTGCCTCGTTCCTGTGGCGGCTGGGTCAGTCTGGGACAAACAGTGGAGCCGGTAAGCACAACAGAGGCGGTGTGTGGGTACGAATCCCTTTATATGACTATATTCATCTAAATAACACACCGGTAATAATACAGATGAATGTATTCTGCAATATTATTATATTATCTTTAATATGTTACAGCTGTTAGAGATTTACAGCCATTTAAAGACTTATAAAACTGATTTTAAATGAGCTCATACTTTTATAATAGGTTTGCACAACTTCCCAGACGGTCCTACTTCTCTGAAGTCTTTCTTTGAAGCCATTGTCTACGCGGCTGATGTCTGGGCGCGAAGAGAGACCTCACACTCCTTCCATCACTGCTTTATTCATTATAGTTTATAGTTAAGGAAACTGTTATTTACATAGAAATTGCCGTAATGTATTAAAAGAGCCTTTGGCGTACTGTCTGGAAATTAACAATATCAATGAACACTAGCAAACAGGGCAGAAACGAGCACTCAGACTGTCCTGTCTGGTTCACATATACTCATTTTACCTTGAATAGTTGTTAACAATCCCACTTTTATGCTCTATTTTATCAAAAGTTGTATTGATAAACTGTATCTGAACTGCTGAAGACACAAATTTATTTATTGAGATTTACTGCATTTTACCGTGATTTTCCAAGCTGTATGAAAACAGAATTTTGTTCTGTACGCACTCTGTGCATGCAGGATGACAAATAAAGTTGTCTATGTCTAAGTCTGATAAAACTCTATAGGCTACCCCCACAAAAAAAAAAAAACTATTAGCAGTAAACAGGGAAGGTGGACCAGTTGATACACCAGACAAACTCGCACCAGAATGTTTCCATCACATTTGTCTTCAATAGACATAGAGCCAACACTTCTAGCTTGTCTTACGTTATTCAAAGAGATAATATAGGCTGCTTGCACATGACAATTGTAACGACTGATATTATACAGAACATGTGGATTAGAATGAATAGTAAATAGAGGTATGAGATATTTCACCACATGAGATGATAGAATATATTAGAGGGTCTGATGTGATGAGACATTGTTTACAGCTTGTTAGAGCTACGGCATGTGTTGCTGTAACAGCAGTCGTTCACTGAAGGAGCCGCCAGTTCTGCAGCAGCTGCATGCATGGCGTGAGACATGCCATAAGACATGGCGTGATTACAGTAAAAATATATATTTGGAGTTGTGAAGACTTCAGGCAGGTAAATATAAACCATCATGCACACTATCCTGTTGCTATAAAGCATATGAGACTTTATGGGAAAGTGTAGGGAATTTACAACGCTTGCAGTATCAGCAGATCTGGTGTTTGTTTGGTTGACACACTCACAGCAGAGCAGAGTGCAAAAAGAGATTTAAAAACTCGTTCAAGTATATGTAAGATTTCTGAGAGTTACATAATGTTTGACAGGATCCATTACAGAGAACTTTGCTTCTTTGGTTTTTAGGTCAAAAAAATAAATGTAGCGGATGTTACGTGAATCATATCTCAAAATTACAAAGTTGCCCCAAGAACTCATTCGACCCTTTGATCAATCAACAGGAAAGGTTTGTACTAAAGTTTGTGCCGATGCACCCCTAAAGTGATTACAAACTACAAGTAAACAGCCTGGAATAGAAGAAAGAAAATCACTCTGTTTTGTATCTGCTGCCAAGAGACGAACACACGTTCGCTGAGGAAACCAGGGCAGAAATGCAGCCTGCTCTCAGCCACATGTATGACACGGTAAGGCAGAGGGTGAGCGTGTGCGGGGCTGGGGGCTGGAGGACTGAAAGATCAGAAAGACGAGAGCGTGGCCCAAAAAAGACTGACATCTTCTTTTTTGGCTCGGTTCTCACAGAGGGAAATCGTTTTCGAGCTGCACGCGTTCGTGATCCGTCGGCTCATTTTCTTTAACCCCAGACTTTTTGACTGATCAAAACAGAGGCATGCTCTCAAATAGCAGTGTTGTGCAACATGTTAGACTCTTCAGTGGCTCGGAAAAGTCAATTACTATAATTAGTTGAGGAGACACAAACAACGAGAGGGCAAAAGCACGGCGATGAAAGGTGCGCTCTCAGGGGAATATTGGTGAATGCATAAGATTAAGGCGGCGAACGTGTGAATAAATGTGGGAGAGCTGGAGTGATTGCCACGAGCGCTCCACTTTAAGACTGTGGGATATGTGAGCGCTTTTGAAAACGGTAATGAACAAACAACAGCTACTTCCACTGCTGAGCATCAGAGGCAAGAGAAGTAAGAAAAAAATGAGAAGATAAAGAGAGGGAGGGGGGGGAAGGAACACAGCTCATGTTCGTCTGAGCCTCAGTATGACAGCAGCGGTTAAAGAACAGAGACTGGGACAGGCCAACAGAGGCTACAACAGCACAGAGAGAGACAAAAATGTTATGCAAGTACGTGCCTTTGAAGCCTGAGAGCAAAGCAAAAAAAAAAAAAAAAAAAACATGTAAATAAACTTTCTGTTCCACATTGAGATCTGTGAAAATTATTCACTTTGGGGCTGCCTCAAACCTATTGAACGCCAGATGGTCTCATTTGGAGTTTAGACCCTAGGCTCATTTTCACCTAAAAACCAAATCACTCCTGTCCTTAGAAACTACTATTGGACCAAGGCCTAATTTCTTTGGCCCTGCAGCTCAAATGCTGCAAAGGTTTTGCAGATCTTCCAGAAGTGGTACCAGACCATCCATCCATGACTGAAACCTAAGTCTTGGATGGACGGTGAAAGGTTTTCATCTTCGTCACGAAACGTTATGTCTACAGGACCTCGAATATAATTCAACTACGGCGTAATTTTTTTCCACAATTGCACAAAATCACACTTTAGAAGTCTGATAAAAAGCCAACAAGAGGAGTTAAACCAGTGACAAGATAGCCGCACAAAACGTCAGAATATCTCTTATTCAGTAGAAGAAGAGATATTGGAGGCATAAGGCTTCCAGGTTTCCCAGCAGGGTCAACGTCAGAGCCTTGACTGGTCTGCAGCTACACAGCAATAAATGGCAATGCATTTTGTATCCAGGTGTTTTTCCATGATCCAACCTTTAATTGCATCAGAGAGCACTTTTGCAGTTTGACCACTGTCTGTTGCTTGGATCTCTTGATAGTTGACCACTGCATGCTGGTAACACCCCAAAAGTGCTGCGGTTTTGGAGACGCTTTAATCCATTCGTCTACTTATGACACTAATTGGTGCTGTTTCTACCTTTAATTTTAAGACAGCATATCCGACCTACTAACAATCCCAACAAAATGGTAATAGGTGCTATTAATATCATCTGTCTGTGGTCATGTTATGCATGGTCAGTGTACACCAACAGTTGTTACTATTGCTCATCACTTTCATCAGCAGCCTTGGCCTGCTTCCCAAAAAGCAGGAAACAATTCAACTCAGATGCACAAACTCAACCTTTTATAGATTATCTATAATTCCTGGCATTTTAAAAGCCCGAGTCTGTTCACGTCCATGCAGTGTGCGTCAGCTGCAAAAACATGACTCCTCTTTACAAAATCTGATTAATGAGGTGCCCTTTATTAGTAACTACAATCAGTGTAAACTTAGTGAAACATGAAATGTCAGCAGCTGTTTCAAGAGATTTTATGCTCACCGGCCTCCTTTAATCAAACCTTAATGTGCATTTATTGCAAAAGTGCAGGCAAACCATAATATTATCAAACAGGGAGCAGTATTAAGGCTCAATTACCAAGCAACACGACTTACTGTAAGAGTTTCCACTCCCTTTCTCTAATATACTCATATGTATTTATTGTCGTTAGAAGAAAAGGGGGGAATTTGGTGTATTTTTTTTAGCACAGAAGGCGGTAAAGAAGACATCATTTAAGCTTCTGAATAAAGCGCAGGCAGTGGATGGGATTTAAAGAGCTTCAAGGTAATAAAAACACTTCTGCGTCATTTTGTGTTGAATAAAAATGACTCACAATGAGAGAGTTGCTTAAAGCAAAGACGCAACGGTGACTAAACTTTGGCTTCTGTCTGTGACGTCACGGCAATGTGTATTTCTGTCTACTGAGGCGAAGGTTACAAACCTGTTTGAAATACAGCTGAAATATTTAGCATTATCCCCACACAAGGAGCAGTTATGAAACTGTGGAGGAAATCCTACATTTCCATGTAGAACAGAGTGTGCATTTAACAGTAGTCCCTGTGCATCTGTTTTAGCTGTGCATTATATACAATTGAACATGTAAAAGATGTGCACATCCCCCAAAGGGCTGATTTTCACTTTTTCAAGATCTAGCAGGTTGCAGAACAATCTCAGTTGAATCTGTCTAGGTTTTGAATTTATCAGGGCTGTGTAAAAATAGTTGCAACAGTATATAATTGAACATAAAACAACTAGTGGGATATTTAGTTTCTCTTGATGATATAAAGCAGCATGATTTAGAACTTATCTGTTTTCCAAAAGGAAACCACTGAAAAAAACCGTGTTTGTTGGTTGTTGTTTTTTTCCCTTTTGGTAAGTCATGCCTGTAAAAGTATCTGGGTACATGTCTAAAGTACTTGTTGGGACACTACTTGGTAAAATACCGCCACCGTCTGGCAGTATTGTTAATAGCACATTTCTATATGGTGCCTATGGGGGGGAAAAAGCAGCCATTTAGCAAAACCTCAGCTGCAAATATTATTTAATCTGCACACCAAGCAAGTGTAATGTCACACCACCCATGGCAGTTCTGGTAGAAACGTTAAAAATCATCAAAGGAACGTAGTAACGCATCTTTATAGCCACTTGCCAGGTACAATTATAACACAGTGTTGCAAAAGCAGCTTTTCTTATGAGTTACATGTTAACAGATATAGCAGCGCACTAAAAAGTGACGTTTGCTCACAACCTCGATCTCGATCTGAGCTGGCTCATCACGTGGTTATGAGGAGGATTGGAGCAGGAATTTAGCCTTCAGGTGCTACTTTAGTAAAATAAAAGTGGTTTAATTCAGGACGACAGAGCGTTAAAGCTCAGCAAGTGTCAAAATGTGGAAGAAAGTATTTAAACTTCAAAAAGAGGGGGGAATAAAAGTTACATCCCAATGTAGCAGCACCTTGGAAACAGTCTCCCATGTATGTCTTTCTCTTGATAGGCTGTACTGAAACGTAATTTATCCTAAGGGGGACAATAAAGCAATTCACTTCAATTCAATTTATTAAGACAAGCATTGTTTCTTTTCTTATGTTTATCTTACTCTTGTTTAAATTCTTAGCAACCCTTTTCCACTTTCTTATATTATTATACGTACCGTTTTTACAAATGTTCTTTTAATATCAATTTGTAGCTGCACACTTTTATAGTTGGTCAAATACAGAAAAATAAATGCCCATCCCTAATCACAGACTGAAAATGTTTGAAACCAGGAGTTTTAAGGAAACAACCTGACATTAGGTTATCCATGGTCTAATAAAAAAATACTTTCTTACAAGCCTAGAGTGTGAAAAAGGCGGTAAAAATTGGATTTTCCCCGATTACGAGTGATTATAAGTTTCAGATTTGTCATAGCTTCAGCTGCTTTCTGAGATGAGGATTCAGACTAACAGATAGAACATGATAAACATAGAAAAGAAGGAGCCGATATCAGCCAAGACTCCGTTTTAGTGATGACATGCATGGCTACGGCCACACATACACACATTTACACTGTTTTCTTTTTAATCTGTAAAGTGGTGCCTTTGATCTGCCTGGATGAGGAAACATTCAAAAGCAGCAGGAGTGGGAGATGAAAGGCCTGTCCAATTATGGGGAACTAAAGCGATTCCAAAAATATGCATTCGTTCATAAACACTTGTACACACATTAGCTTGAATTATGGGGGGAAAAAAAGTTTATACACTCACACTTCTCTGGTCTTAAAGAAGCTAGAAATCAGCGTGAACACAAAATTATCTGTTACTCATTCAAACAGGGAGAAATTAAAGTTTGACACAACATTACTGCATTAAGAGTTTTGCTTAAAGACAACATAAATATGCATATGTGCTAAGCCTTGAGAAAAGATATCTACTCTGAATTAAGAATCCATAAGGTCTGATACTATAGCTGTTAAATTTCTAAAATTTTAACACCAGTTTAGACTGTTAGGTGCAACAAAACTACTTTGAAGTATAACCCGACTCGTCAGTTGTTTAGAAATTATAATCATTTAACAACAATATTGTAATTACTGTCAAGTCTTCTGGGTAAGGCTTTGATAAGATCTTTCCTCCTAACATGCAATCAATAAACACAAAGCAAAAGGGCCTCTGTAATTTCCCCAGAAGACACCATCAGGCAGTTGTTCTGAAAGACATTTTATAGTATTGTATGTGCTCAACTTTCGGTTGTTGGCATGGGATAATTTCACGCCTAGTTTAAACGGATTGTTCTTTGTTTGAATGGCAATGGATTACTTGTTAGCTTGTCATCAATTTCATGCTTTCTGCCAAGCGCTTGTCTAATCAAGAAGCTTTTGCTATTGTTTTATTGTGCCGATGCTTTATATTAGAGTGGAAGGCTGACGTAAATGGCAATGCAGTCACCACTGTCTTTAAACAACATGGTTTTAACAAGAAGAAGAGTCTGAGGTGAGGCTATAAATAACCAAACCAGCATGTTGGGCATAACTAATCGTTGTAATAGAACATGCAACAACACTTTATAGAGGAGTTTGCGTCTCTCTGTGCCTCATTAGTGATTGGACTTATTTGAACTTGTGAAGCTGTACGTAATTAACCATGCAAATATACTGATGAACCATGATCATCGCATTAGATTGGCGTAAAGGCTCGGTTTCAATTTGCCACTCACAGACGCACAGCTGGCTTTCCGTTTAGGGTTCCTACTGATTTAATGCCATGATTCAAATTCAGGACCTATGTAAATTACTGAAAAACTATAACTCAGCCGACATAATAATCTATAATTAAGTAAATTCATAAGTGGGGTAAAGTGTTCTAAAGTTCTGGTGTGAAACTCTGGAGTCTAGAGCTTTTTCACCTAAAGAATACCTAACTTCCGCACTATTAAACACCATATAGAGCAAGCTTTATAAGAGCTATTTTCACCAACTATTAAATATTCACTTGAAAATGATGGAGAAGCTGATAGTAAATACTGTAAAATAACCCTTTTAAATGTATGAATAAAACAACAACCAGTCAGAAGAACCTGTGTATATCAGATGATATTAAAACTGAACGTTATGGCAAACATGCAAAATGCTGCATGTGGTGAACCAGCACACACCATCCCCACAGAGAAACATGGCAGTGGGCGCATCCTGCAGCAGGGAGTCTTTTGATGAGCAGGGATGGAGCAGCTGGTTGAAGCTGATGGCAAGAAGTACGCAACTAAGCGCTATAACAATCTGGTACAGGCTGCAAGACTTGAGAGTGAAGTTCAAGATCAACATCCTGCTGAACGATAACCTCAATGCATGTGGGGGGCGCAGAGCGCGCGATCCGAGTCCCACATGTCTTCCCCCTCTCTCAACCCCATTTCCTGCCAGCTTACTGTCAAAATAAAGGCCACTGGAGCCAAATAATAAAACATTTAAATAAAAACAGGAGGTGTTGCATGTGTTAGAATGGCCAATGTACAAATCTAAACCTATGCCCAGCTGAGAATTTGAGGCAGGACTTAAAATTGGATGCCCCCGATTTTTTTTTCCATACAATTTGACTGAGTTTGAGCTGTTTTTCAAAAACCGCTGCGCAAAGAATTCGTTTCCAAATGTGTAAAGCTGGTAGAGGCCCTGTTTTTATAATGTATAACTCAAAGAGGGTGAATACAAACGTATGCCACAATTATAAGGTCATAAGTAAAGTTTGGAAACGGTGTATTTTTCCCTACCTATTTGTAATATATTTTGTTTGTGTTGGTCTATTGTACAAAATCCCATCAAAATCCATATAAGGTGGTGGTCGTGACCTGACAAAGTGAAAAAAGTTCAAGAGGCATGAATACTTTTGCAAGGCACTGGGATTTCATGAATTTTACAGTTTAGTCTGAAATAAAATTAAACTGCCCGACTGCTGAGCAAATGTCAAACTCCAGGCCTCATCAGAATATCTTCAGACCTCGTTTCAATGCAGGGGGGGAAAAAAATCTATAAATTAAATAACCTTTTAGGTCATAAATCCGTTGCATCACTGATAAGATGTTTAATAGAGAACACACTAAAAAAAAAAGCAGTAAAAATTGTTTGAGTCATCATTTGTAAGTGGCAGTAATAGCCATCAGGGTCATGTAAGAGACAGAAAGCATTTTTAAATCAGGCATAATTTGCATCTGGTTAAAGCTTGTGGGTATGACTGGTGTCAGCAGCTGCTCACCTTCTGGCACTCAATTAACCCCTTTGCTAACCCCGAGTACTTTAGCAGATGCATTAAAGGGGGGGGGGGGGGGGGGATGAAAGACATACTCTTTTAAAGTCCAATCTGAGAACATTTCTCAGTTTAGTTTGTTGCCTTGACAGATTTAACGGAGAAAGCAACAGATACGCAGTAAATGAGGCGGTAATAGGTTCAGCTTTAAAAGTTATTTTATGGTACGAGTTGAGAGGTAGACAGGACAGAGAACGATGATGAATGTAGAAAGTGGAGGAAAACTGAGTCATGTGAAGCGATTAGTCATCAGTGGGAGGTTACCACAATCTGCAACTGTTGAGCAAATACAAGTGCTAAACCACTTCACAGTGAAGAGATTTATGACATAAACGCTGCCGTGAATGTCGGGCATCAGAACGGGAGGTTAATCCAGTTAACTCTTTCTGCACGTTAGGGTTAATTCCCTGCAGATTAGGGAAAAACATACACACGTATGATTCTGACAGGCGGCACTTAAAGATGAATATAAAAACACCTCGCGTTCCTAATGAAGCCTGAACTGCTGACTTGTCCCTGCTGATGAAAGCAGACTCTGTAATTGAGCCCAGTATGAGGCTGAAAATAACGAAATAAAAAAAAAAAACCTGCTTTGAAGAATCCAGGACATCCTTGTGATAGTTGCTTACCATCACAAATCTTTCCCCAACGCTCGCGCTGGAAATCTGCCGTGGCCTTGGCAAAGCCCGACTCAGCTGAAAGCAGACGGAGCAAGGCGAGGCGGGGCGGGGGCGGGGGCGGGGGGTGCGGAAATTAAAATATAACAGCCGAGTTACTATCAATGTCACGGCCATCTTCGCTTTACCGTCTGATCGAGAGGAAGGGGATTATGCGTCTGTAACTACATTTAAGGGGCAACGCTCTGCACTCATTCTTTCCATTATTCTCAACCCAACACCATGGACTGTCATCAACACCACTTTGAGCCTGACGGCGGGACGTGATTTATGCCCAGTGTTTTTCTCCGATAGTCCACTTAACCCTGACTGGGAGAGCAGCGATGCAGTAATTGGCCTGACTTAAAGCCCGATCTCTAAATCACGTTGCGAGTAAACTTTAGAGCCGCATTTTTAACTGGCCGGACATTCGTTTTTCTCCGCCCGGCTTCTTTTCCCTGACGGAGCACTCTTTAGACACATTAAGATGCTCCGAGGCTTTACAATTGACGCCAACACTAACAGGAGCCCCGCGCCGAGAGCTCCTGATCTTTCACTCGCACAGAAAACAGTCAAGTGCGTCTCGCGAGGAGCAAATGTACTAAATGCAATGGGCTAGAGTAATAGTCAGTACTACAGAGCTTCTGAGCCGGAGAAAACTGTATTGATTTGGAATCAAAAGGAGACGCACTAAAAGCTTCACGACCAGCGCGCCGAGGCTCCTCGGTCTTCACTTTTATTCCATTTTTAATAAACCGCCTCCCTTAAATGGCAAAGATTCACCACTGGTGCAAAGTTGGGCCAGATTAGAAAGATGCGTTTCATCCAGCAGATGAGTTTTGGACTTTGATCAATCTTTCTGTTAAAGACTGAAAGGAGAAAATTAAATTGTGAAAAAGGCTAATGAGGGTAAATAAGAAAAAAAAGGACATTTGCAAATGAACAGTTGAGCACATTTTTCCTCTTCTCTGTCATACAAACACAAAAACTCTGACCTCATTAAATTCAGGTGTAAACTAATTTATGCACATATGAAATGGCTCATAGTTGGTACAATAACTATTGTAGGCTGGCTGTAAACAAGGTATTACAACACGCAAGACAAAATACTGATTACAATTTACATTTAATCACTTCTATGAGTGAAAAATGCAGCATTTCTAAAAAAAAGAAAAAATGAATCCTTAAAGCTCCAGGATATAACAGACGTGTGTCAGACCGTAGTGTGAAGTTAGAGGAAAGAAACTTGAATCTCCAAAACATGTTTTTCCACATGTCAAACATTTCAAAATTTCTCCTGATTTGGGAATCTTACCCCAAGAGATGTATGTTTGATGTGTGAAATATATAAACAACTGCTTATATAAGGAAAAAAAAACATAATCCTGACTATCATCGAGGGTGCTGAAATTAAACTTTGTCAACATTATAACCCACTGAGCTAAGAAATGTGCTTCATTCGTTTCAGTCGCAAACCTTGCAGAACTGAACACGGTAAAATTATTTAAAAGACAATTTTTAAACAGCTTTTATCATTTACTTATTTTTGATTGTTTAGAGATGCAGTTTGAATTCAAATCTGACAAATGCCTAAAGATCCTAATTAAAGATATACACTTTAAAACTGAGTAACTGTTAAATTCATTTACCTGAAACAAAGGGCAGAAATTTAACAAATGTTCTCCCAAGCTACTGTGAAATCCTTAATCCAGTCCAAATTCGAATTTAATTAATGCCATTTTATTGTGTAATTCCTTATCAAACAACCTTAATGCAGGGGGGGGAAAAAGAGCAAAAATTTGCGAATGCATGCAAGAACCTGAGAGAAGTCCATTGAAATGTAAATATGATTAGTTGCACAATAACAGCTTTTTTTTAATTGTGAGATTATGAAACAAATTTACATGAATAAAAGAGGAAAAAATGATCATGTGCATGTTAGCATTTAAGAAAAATCTACACTAATTTAAGTTTGATTAATAGGAATCGCTACAATGTTAACTTGTGTGACTCTTTTCTTTTAACAGAAACAAAATTTAAAAAAATAGCACACAAGTTCTTTGGAAAAGTCCACTGACGCAAAAAAATTTTATTCAAATGGGAATTTGTACAATAAATAAGCAAATGGAAAATTGCATGTTTTTAATTTTTGTGAAAGATTAGTGAACAGTGCTTGAATCAAAGAGCAGAAATGTTGCTAATGCACACAAGTGTTTGTGGAAGATGCACTGAAACTAAAATTGTAAACAAAATTTGATTAATCACAAGAGCCCTAGATAGACAAAGATTGTTTCATGTGTGATTCAGTACTGCGGCTCCTTTATCGTTTTTATTTTTTCAAATCCTACTCAGCTGCATGTTTCTTAGGACCTGAGTATGTTTTCTTTGTAAATTTGCCCTTACTGTGCATTCTCCCATTTCTCATTATTTGTCATTATATTTTACCTTCTAATCTGCACAGTTCCCTTTACCTTTCACTTTGCAGCTGGTACACCTGAACGTCCCCACTGAGGGACAATAGAGAATATTTCTATTCAATCAAACTAATTTCCTTGAAACAAAAAGCAAAACTACGCTTGGGCACTTTTCCTCAAATTCAAACATGAACATATTTTAAAAGGTTGTGCGATTCATTTATTTAATCAATTTCCCACAAATAAAAGAAGAAATTTAGCGAATGTACAATAGCTAAGGGGAATTTATTCACTCATTCAATTCAAATACAGAAAAACCACTAAATGATAAACTTAGATTTCAGAAACACACAATAAAACAAGAAAAAATAGAAAGAAACATGAGTGCCACTTAACAGTACCTCCAGTATTAATGAAAATATGTTAGATACTCAAGGCAAAATAAAAAATAAAAAAAAAATTGTTACACAACTTCAAAGATACTCCTTACGGTTAAAGCCAGGGAGACTTCGATGAAACAGTTGGAAGGCAAGTTTTTGTACGACTATAACGAGGCATCAAAGCTAGAAAAAAGGGTGTCGTGTGTAACTTGTTCCTCCTTTCACATCGGTGTATTGTGAGGAGACAAGTCCTTACTGCTTAGTTTTATAGGAAGAGTGTTGCCAAGAGGAATCAACGGGGAGCAAGTTCATATTTGTTGTTGGTAAAATAAGCCACAAGCAAGTTGACTCAGCGACATGAGTAACTTCTAAAAAGTTTAACTTTTTGAACACTGACTTTCTTGCACAAACATACAAATCAGCGTTTCTTAGAGATAAAACAATTACTGGACTATGAAAGTCTGAAATATATATATACATATATATTTTTTTAAAACAGTTTTCCTTGGGCTAGCCAAGCCAGCCGTGTTGTAGATGTTTGTTTTTTTTCCCCACTCGTTCCACTTTGATCCGTGAAATATGAAGTAAATGATACATTTCTGCCTGAATAAATCAATCTTCCCATGACAGTCCAAATAATATTGTTTAACTGAAACACAGCATTGTGAATATAGCATGCTTTAAAAACAGTTAATTAAATGCAACACGAGCTGCAAAGTGCAAATGCCGAAATAAAACTGCAGCGGAAAGCCATTAAGCAGCATAAAGTAATGGAAATTTCTAGTCATTAAAAACAAACCTGTCACTTTTTGTCAGTCAAGCATCACCAAGACACTCATCCAGCAGAAACAAGATGAAAATGACAGTAAAGAAACAGAGAAGCCACTTTGTGTAGCCAATTAACATAAAATTAGACCAACAAACACTCTTCAATTGATTTATTCAAGGTTCCTGCACATTTTTATATGAGAAGACCAAAAGACTCAATTGTCCATAGTTCTCGCTTCTCCAAGTCATTTTTAAAATATAAAACATAAGTCCATTATGACTTTATGGCAAATTTCTGTACAGTGGACCAACTTTATGAAACAAAAAAAACAGAAACCACAAGGAATGAAATAAGGAGACAAAGGAAGGACAGACCAAAAGGAAAGAATGAAAAGCTACAAGAAATTAAATGAATGGAAAGTAAAACACAAGGAAGAGTGGAGGAACCATGGAAGAAAGGCAGGAGGAAAGGAAGAACACAAGGAGGGGAAGAAAGGACAGAAGGGGGTAGGACTAAGGAAGGAAGGAAGGAAGGAAGGAAGGAAGGAAGGAAGGAAGGAAGGAAGGAAGGAAGGAAGGAAGGAAGTACACAGGGTATCAAAGGGAGTACGTAGGATCAAAGGAAAAGAAAATTGGACGACACAAAAAGAGAAGGACTGAAGGAAGGACATCATGTATTTTCAATCATTTTCATAATTTTCCATCTAATCTTTGTGACAAAGCAGCGATAAAAACACAGCTGGAGTGTCCGCTTTTATACACACTGCGCATGTCTATGTGGTTTGTTTGCTTTAATTGAGGTGAACTGAGCAATTAGGCGATGAGTGGCACTTGTATGGAACAGCTAGAGCCTCAGATTGATTTTCTATCGGCTGAAGGCTCAGGCCTGTCGGTGCAGATGTAAAAACAAAAGTAAAAAAAAAATAACCAAGTCTTACAACGCCGATAGTCAGCCCACTGAAGGGAATCAGGACATTCAGAAGAAAGCTGTGGAGAAAGAATAAAAGGAAAAAAAAAAACACAGTTTGACAGAGATAAAGTGTGCACAGTCTTTTCTGACTGCTACGTACGGTGACCGGAGAGAAAAGGAGTAAGTGAAACTCACATAAAAACCAGTAGAAAACTGATTTATACCACAGACGCCGCCTGCAGCCATCTTTCATTACCCCGACCATTCCCTTCCAATTCAGTCCCCTTATACATGTGGCTTCCAGAGGCAATTTGGCCACACAGCACATAATTCCAATATCTTTTATACTATTGAGGGGAAAACACGATCCTGGCAGCTGGAAGACATCCAATCAAACCTACAAATATTTCATACGCTAAAAACGGCAGCGAGGCGGCAATAAAGCCCGGGAGAGCCTTTTGGCTGGACTTTACAATTCAGGAGCGAAACGATATCTCAACACCGAGCGCATTACAACTACTTACAATTACTGCAGAGAACGGTCTGCTCAATCATCAGAAGGAGATAAGCAGAAAAAACAATTCGTCGTAATTTCAAACAGCTGCACGCCGTCTTGGGTCCTAGAATTAAGATGATAAAACACTCGAGTCAAAACGACCGAAGGAAGATTGGTTTAGCAAACTGTAGCCATTACTTGTTGCCGAGGACTCAAAGCACATGTTTGACAATCAAAAATCAAGGCAGACTCTTGTTTCTTCAAACTGTCTGTCTGTTTCTTTGGTCCAATACATTTACACGTCCCTGTGAAAGCATCCATGCCCTCCTTTCTTGTTTTGCTACATTAAAAACGCAAACTTCCACACTGCAAAAGGAACTAAAAATAAGTAAAATTTTCTTGAAATGAATGTATTTCTCCTGGATTTGAGCAGGTAAATAAGATTATTTGCCAATGGAATGAGTATTTTTACCCCTAAAATAAGATAATTAGATATACTGCACTAGAAATAAGATGATGGAGATGAATTGTTCCTATTTTAAGTGTAAAAATCTTATTTCATTGGCAAATAAACTTATTTACCTGCTCAAATCGAAGAAAAATACTCTCATTTCAAGAAATATTTTTTTATTTTAGCTCTATTTTTGCAGTGCATCTATGTTATTGGTACTGTGCCGTTATAAATTATCAAATAATTGTAAGATGGAATATAAGTGATACTTTGTTTTCCACACTTTTCCACAAATCAATAACTAAAAGCATCGCTAGCATTATGTTCAGCCCTTCCAATGCTTTTCTAAACCACCTCTAATTGCAGTGACAGCTGCAGAAGTCTTGTTGTGCCCGTGTCCTGCCGGGAAGAATAAGCTCCACCTCAGTTTGTTTTGCATCCACTGCCAGTCTTACTCCCAGGATCGTTCTGTTTTCATCTTCATCCTCCTTCCCCATTAACTGTGACTACGTTTGCTGTCCAAGCCGAAAGAAAGGCATCACCTCACCACTATGGTGCCGATGCCATGTGTCAACGCACGTGTTCGTGGCAATGTGCAGGGTTAGTTTCCCTATCATGTATAAAATGCTGGTGAAGATTCTCAGTCATTCAGGTCATGGTCATTCCAAAAAAAGTAAAAAACAAAGCAACTGTACTTGTTTTTTGTAGTTGAAGACGTTTCGCTTCCTCTCCAGGAAGCTTTCTCTATTCAAAAAGTCTGGAGTAATGTGGAGTACCAAGCTTTATACTACTGCCAAACAAAGGCCTTGTAATGGCGTGGAGTGGACCAGTTTCGGTTCAATCTGCTGGCTTAATGACTTTAACGACTGCCAATTACTAAGGGGTGGTCCTGTTTCGGTTGAATTTGCATGTTATCTAAGCCATTATAAGGCCTTTGTTAGGCAGTAGTATAAAGCTTGCTACTCCACATTACTCCAGACTTTTTGAATTGAGAAAGCTTCCTGGAGAGGAAGCAAAACGTCTTCAACTACGAAAAACAAGTCCAGTTGCTTTGTTTTTTACTTTTTTGGAATATCATGTATACCATTTTGCTTCTAGACCCAAAGGCTCAATCATGGTCTGACAAGTCTACTTCCTTTCACATATTACCTTTATCCCCATACATGGCTTGTGGCAAACGGTATATGACTTATTGGTCCTGTCAACAAATTGTTCTAGCTTGAACGCTTGAGACACTGGTTTAACCTTCTCCACAACTTTATCTCCGTCCTGTCTGCTGTGTTCCCCGTTCTCTGGTCTTGTTCCCTGGAGTTTGCTAACAAAACCTCTGAGGCCTTCCCAGAACAGCTGTAGTCATGCTGAGATAGTTACAAACAACTCTTTTTTACTACTTAGATGTCTTCTGCAGGCATCTGGTTGAACTACGTTGCATTTAGCAGAATCGTAGTGAGTGGAGCTGAATACAAATGTAGACATTTTTTGTAAAAAAAAAAATACACGATTACGCTTTACTTTCTGCTTGTCACAGTTTTTTTTTTAGGCATTACAAATGTGTTTGTGTCGCCACGGGGAACTGGCCAAACTAATTTAAACTAGAACTTGAACCTTAAACTTATAGAGACCCAAATCAATCACGATGCACTTTAGTCTGAACTCTCCAGTGTGGGGAATCCGTCTTCCTGATTTATTTTCTTAAACTGGGCATTTGAAATAAGGCATCTCTGACAAAACCCCAAAACTAACCGAATAATAAAAGTAGATTCAAACTCTCTGTGGACGTCTTTCATTTGTCTCTGTCTGCTTTCTTGTCCCTCTACCTGTTACACTGAGGGCTTATGATTACAACTTATATAATTTATAAAATGTTAGGTTGACTGAGATGGGGGTGACTTTGCACTATCCACAGCAACATGTAGCCTCTCAAATTGGAGCATTTTTTTATTTTTTTATTTATTTTTTTACATTTATTGATGTTTTTTTTTTTTTTTTTTTAAAAACCCTAATCAAAATCAAAGCAACCAATGCTGAAACATCATGACTACGGTAAATAAATATCAACATACATATCCTGGTAGAGGCGTCCTTGTATCTCCGAGTTAAAAGTTCAGCGATCCATCAAGACGACAGCTGCTATCCCTTTGGGGCAAAAAGATTCAGCTGCAGGGAGATTTGGACTCTGCAGACATACGTGTCTTTTAGAGACCACTTTCCAAACGGGAGGAGAATATAAACCGCAGAATATTGTAGTTCTCTAACATCTTTGCACCATCTTACAACCCCCTGTTGTACATAACTTCGTCGCTCTAGTTGGATGACATAAACGGTGCGCAATAAAGGCAGTTATAGTGATTTACCCGAGCACAAGGCAGAAAAAAAACCACTAAAAGTAAAAATACTGAGCAAATGGCAACGAATAAAAAAAAAAATACAACGGAACAAGAGAAAATGAAAATATTTTAGTGAAGCAAACATCCACTGAGACGAGCAGATGTGACAAAATATATAGTATCAGCTAGATTCCCAAGGCATGTACGTACAGATAGTTGTGACAAGCTAAAAATTGTCGCCCTGTCACAACGTTGTTTACCCCAATCTTCAGACAGTAAGCTCTCCACGCCGTCAAGACAGATTAGAAAAGGTAAAACACATTAAATGCTACACTGTGCAGTAACGATGCCAGAGGCTTTGTGATGCGTGCTACCAAACTTGAGGGCGCAAGTCTATCTTTTAGCCAAAAAACAGCAATGGGATTTTAAATTTTTTTTCCTGTTGCTTGTGTCAAGCTGTCTGATATTATGCTCATCTATGAGAAATTATCTAGTCTTTGTAATCCAGCTACAGCACTCTCCTCAATTACAGGCTCCCTTGGTAAAGGTGGGTAAAAAAGCCTTAAAAATAAATAGTTGTTATGGAGACTTGAGTCCAAGATGTCGTTCTTTGCTGCTTCACTAATACCGAGTGAATAATGTATTTTTTAACCTTCCATGCAATCTTCCTCTCTATGTATTAGCAAGATAAACCCAGGTCTAGAGAGCCTTATAATAGCTCACCAAATATATAGTTACTGTTACAACTGTGTGTACTATATTATTAGTAAATATTGGGATAGAATACATTAGTTGGCAAATATTGTCTTGTTTGTGTAAGTTGAGAAGGCCCCAAGTGCACACTGACTGGCAAACAAAGCTATTTAATAATAAAAAAGAAGAAATTACAGGGAAGGGTCACTGGGGGGAACAGGTATAGTAACACAAGGAGCCAGAAAAGAAAGAGAAGGGCTCTCTGCAGAGCAACGGGATAATGGGTAAGGTAGTGAAGGAATCAATCGAAGAAGTATGAACTTAAATACTGAAGGAAGTGTGACAATGGATGCATGTGTGCTCATCAGGGGGTATGTGGAGCAGCTGAGGCAGAATGTAACCAGGTAGACTGCTGGAGGGAGGCTATTACCACAGAGGGAGCTGAACTAAGACACAAGGAAACAGGTCCAAGGGGAACGCTTATATATGAGATATAATAGAAATAAAGCAATTTGAACTGAACAGAACACAAGCATAAGTAAGAAACTATACCTAAATGAGTTACTAATATAGCAACATCTGAAGGATTTAAATAATATCACTATCCAGCCCTACTTAGGTAACTTTTTAAGCTGTTGTGTGCTTTTTTAATCATTGCTCTGACTCTAGATATCAGCACATGGCTAATTTCTCCTATGCATTTCTTGATCTATGAATATCATCACATATCTTACTTAAATAGCATGCCCGCTTGTCTTTCCCATTTTGAAGAGTGACTAAAAGAGTGCCAACTTATATCGATACACTAGGGAAAAAGAAATCAGTTAACATTTTAAGATAGTGATTATCTGTTATAGACAGACAGACAGACAGACAGACAGACAGACAGACAGACAGACAGCCAGACAGACAGACAGACAGACAGACAGACAGACAGACAGACAGACAGACAGACAGATAGATAGATAGATAGATAGATAAACTAAAAATGGTAATAATTTCCTAAAGTGAGTTCCCCCCGCCTGAATCAATGTATTCAAATACAAGTTTGGATTTTTCAAAAAATATTCAGAGTGAAATCATCCTTAAAGAATAAATGATTAATTTATTATGTCATAAACATCTTTATCAAAAGTAAGACATTTTTTGTTAGTGGCAGTAGAACACCAACTTATATTTTTATTGCATATCCCATACCTTCTTTGATTTAGTCAACGTGTCGGTCATTCTTTTGTTGCTTTGAAAGCTACCAGGTATATTTAGTTAATAACGACCAAAATATTGGGAAGTTGCCAGAATTTACTCACCAATTCTAAACTAGAATAAAACATATTTTTGCACATCTCTGTTAAGTTAGAGATTAATTAACTTTGACTGAGTAACGACACATGTGCAAGTATGCGTATGACCTACATTTTCACATTGGGCCGGTTATCCAACTATACTACAATCACAACCTTTAGCACTGAAGTACGAGGCCATCCGAACTGAGTTAGTATCATGCAAACAGGTAATCCGACAAGAGGAGCAAGGCAGACAGCAGTCATGTCAGAGGGAAGGTCAGACGAAGCAAGGGGAGAAAAAAGGGACCTAGCCTGCTCATCGATTGTCCCGTCAGTCATTCAGTTGCCATAGCGCTGTCTGGGCAAGGCGGGGTCTAACATGAGCTATAAATAGATAAAATGATGCAGAATGGGAGGGGGACCGAGGGGAATTAGAGTAACACTGCTCAGCTGAGAGAAGGAGGTGTTTGGCTGTGCAGTTTTTCCGAAGCATGTTCACTGGTAATTACTGGTGAAGATTTCAGAATTTGATCCAAGCCAGATGCCAAAAGAAAATCTTTGACCATGAGAACAAACAGACCGCGCTAACACAACCTCAAGAAAATCACCTCGAAAACCGATGATTAACCCTAATCCCATTTTCTATTTTCAAAGCTTCAGCAGCTAAAATCGTTAAAATATTGACTACGTGCGGCTGAAGCCAATTTCTCAAAACGATAACTGAAAAACCTTTAGCTCAAAGTGAATGGATGTAATACTTTGTACACAGATTGCACTCTCACCTGAACAGCCAGGTATTCGGTGAGTGGCACCAGTAAGGCATAACATTACGATTAACGGATGGCGTGATGGGTAACGCTTTAGCTGCTAAAGCAACCCAGACCAGTAGAGGCATGATCCCCTCTGGATGCTGGGGGTTGCTATCTGCACTGCAAAAACAGAACTAAAAATAAGTAACATTTTCTCGTAATTAGTGTATTTGTCCTTGATTTGAGCAGGTAAATAAGATGATCTGCCAATGAAGAGTATTTTTACCCCTAAAATAAGATGATTAGATATAATGCACTTAAAAAAAAAAAGTTGATGGAGACCAGTTGTTCCTATTTTATGTGCAAAAATCTTATTCCATTGGCAGATTATCTTATTTACCTGCTCAAATAAAGTACAAATTTCAAGAGAAATTAACTTATTTTTAGTTCCGTTTTTTGCAGTGTGACACCAAGATGTTAGCAGCACATCATTTAATTCCTCTAAGTTTTCAATTAGGGCTTCAACGGATCAAACTTGTTTGTGCAGCACATCAGACTAGGAGCTAATTGTGTGGGGGAGCTATGTCAGCACACTTTTCTCTGATGAAGTTTATAACAGTACCTGGGTTAAGAACAAAAGAAAAACAATATTTGTTCATACTTGAAAGCCAAGCCAAGATATTGCCCCTGCTGGATCAAAAGTCTAATTGCAGTAGATACCTGCATCTGAAATGAGATGCAAAACGACACATGGGGAGATGCAAGCAATGATACCATAAGCCAATTTCCCAGTAATGCCCTTCACTTAAGCATTTACTTTAATTACTGAAGTCAATAATGTACATAAACTACAGATTTTAGATCTACATACATACATACACACAGAGCAGGTAATAAAAAATCATATTTAGTTATTTATCGATGCTAACCCTAACCCCAACAATGCTTCCTGAGGTGGTACGTCTCAAAGTAATATCCAGATAATATCACAGGACCAAAGGTTTACCAGCAAAACGTTGCCCGAAGCATCACTGTTTCTGCAGGATTAGGTTATTTTCTTCCAGCCAACCAGCTACAGATGCAATATAAAGGACAATATGGTTTATCAGAGGAGGCCTACTTCATTGCTTCATGGTCAAGTTCTGAAGCTCACGTAATTGTTGGAGCTTTCATGGGTGGATAGGAGTCAATAGGAGCATCTTGACTCAGAAGTCTGAGATGCTTGTGTATCCTCACCTCTCTCTATGACAACAGCAACAACTCCTTTAATAATTTAAGTCTGTGCCCACATAAGCCAGACTTCCCCCCCCCCCCCCCCCACATGCATCAACAAACCCCATCACAGTTTCTTCCTTGCACCACTCTTGATAGATCCTGACCACTGCAGAAGCACTTAGGCACTTTTCCCAGCTGGTGGTCATACTGTTAAGCCAGATCGGTGCACCTCTCCATTGTCTCACGCATGCTGGGCTCTTCCAAGGGCAGACTCCCAGTGATTATCTAATTACTGCGATTAGCAACGTCTAATTGGAACTTTAAAATTAAAAAAATTAGCTCTGGCGCTAACTCTGCTAACCTACTTTGTCGTCTCAGGGAAGAGGAAACGAGGAGAGGGACGGGGAGGAGGAAAACGTGCCTACAAGCCAAGCAGAGGAAATTCATTTGGTTTGGGGGGGTATATCATTTAGCCACTTAACTTCATAAACAAACACAAACATAGACCATGAGACATGGAGGGATAACATTCTGCCTGACCCTATTGCCCCTGTTCGACCCTTTCTACCCTCACCCTCTTCACTCTGCATTAACAATTGCCTTAATCCCCCCCTGTAACTCTGCAGACAATTGCACAATTTGCGTATGGGGGTCTGACTGCGAATGTGTGTCGCATGCTGAGGAATTCAACACCGTTTCTCCAGATTAGAAGAGTTACCCTCCGCCAAGCGTCGCCCACAGCGACCAAAGGTAATTGCTTTTTAATTAAGCCTCCGGCACTAATCCCGACGATATTTAGCAGGCACGAACTGGCGCAGACACCCGTACGTTGCCACACACAAGCGCGGAGGAAGGAGACGGAGACAAAGGAGGAAGTCGTTCATCGAGACCCGCTGGGTGGATGTTTGTGGGTTTTGTTGATTTTTGCTCTTCTGCTCTCAATGGGAGGCGAGGAAGGAGGCAGAGAAAATGAAGTTTCACATGTGCTCAGGCATTAAATTTATTTTTTTTTTTACCCCATAGCCTACCTGGGAAAAAAAAAAAATCATCAGACTGAAAATGAATACGAGGCAGTGTGAGTGCATCTATGCCTCCACGGACTAAAATGGGAAAAAGTAGTCATCTGTCTTTCTTCCCCATCTTCCCAATACCCAATCCCTCCTCGCTCTCATCATTTTCAACCCTTTCATGTTTCATATAATGTTTTTACATATGTCTGTCACCTCTTCTATATCCCCCTAAAAAAATTTTTTTTTAAAATACGTGCTTGGTAGCTGCTTCCGGCTCTGTCATGAATTATTTTTGCGTATTTTTTTTTTTCTTTCCCTTCTCAGAGAAGCTTAAACCATTTCCTGCGGGATGAAGAGTTGAAAAAGCCTCTTTTCTTGAAGACGCTTGCATGATAACTATGAAACACACTAAACCAATAAACACCCACATGTGAGCACTGTTGGAAATCAAATTCGATCCTGCGTCGCCTCGTCTGACTGGGAGCCTTCCTTTGAAGTCTGCGGTCCCGTGTGCGACGGTGCAACCGGAGCGAAGTCGAGGCTTACGTTCGAGCTGTCGTTCACAGCTCGCAGGGATCCCTTCCTGTCGCCGCTGATCCCCTCACTAAACTTTCTGGAACATCTCACGGAGCTGATGTCAGACGTTTAAACCGCGTTACGTAAAAAGAACATTTTTAATTTAATGCTTGCGTCTACTGAAGCTACACCGAGAAGCTTGTACTAGGGAAGAGACTAAGAAGATTTCGGTCTAAACTCTCCTCTGTATGTCTGTGATGTTATCTCAGCTGACAAGATGGGGGGAAAAAAAAAACATAAAATATAATACGTTTACATTACAGGGAAATATGGAAATGACTCTCCAAGGATGAACAGTCACATAAAAATTGCATTTTCATAAAGCAACCGCGCTTTCAGATTGAGCTACCCAACATATTGAATCGCAGTAACCAGTATTATAAGCGCTTAAAGCTGCTTTACTGCTATATTTCATTCCTGCGTGCCCCATTCGGGTAACTGGATGGACTCTCGCTGCCGTCCAAGTCTACACTGCAAAAACGGATCTGAAAATAAGTAAAATGTTCTTAAAATTTGTGTTTTTGTCATGGATTTGAGCAGATAAATAAGATTATTTGCCAATGGAATGAGTATTTTGATCCCTAAAATAAGATAATTAGATATACTGCACTTGAAATAAGATGATGGAGATGAATTGTTCCTGTTTTAAGTGCAAAAATCTTATTCTATTGGCAGATCATCTTGTTTACCTGCTCAAATCAAGGAAAAATACACAAATTGTAAGAACATTTTACTTATTTTTAGCTCCGTTTTTGCAGTGTAGATGTTAGAGGCTGAGTAGGTAAAGCCCAAAAAAAAAAAAGAGTGGTGGGAACGCTGTGACTGATGAAAAAGAAAGAGCAGATTGAGGAAAATGCAGGATCTCACCATTACATAATTCAGCAACAACCTCACAATCAGCTGCTGTCCCGACATTGTCCGAGCTCTACATTCAGACGGGGTTTGGCGTTTGTTCTGCGGAACATTGTGGTCCCAAATTAGTCACCCTGCCTTGTGCTGTAGCCAGAGGTACAGTAGGGAAAAGCGATTGTTTTTAATCATCATCTCTAATTACTTGTCATAATGATGAGACAGTAATTGTTTTGGCAGACAGATCCTTCGTCACCGTGTTGTTCCCTGCTCTGAGTTCATTTTACTCAGAGCATGCCAGTTATAAACATTAAACTGCTTTGTAGGGTAAATTTGTAAAATTCAGCGTACCGAACTTCACGTAGACATAGTTAATTATGTTGTATTTAACAGATCGTTAAAAGGAAAAAGAAAACATCAACGTTTATGGGTTTTTTTTGTACTTTACCTCAAACATGTATTGGCAGATTACTTGATTAATCAAATAACTCAATAGATGAGTTAAATAAATCTTCCATATCCGCAGTCATAACTGTAGTTTTGACTTGTTTAAGATGCTTAACCTCTCTGAAATATCACGTATGCGCACATCTTCACAAAAAGAAATAAACAAATCAAAACACTACAACATGTTGCATCATGTTTCATAGTAGTTCTTCTTCTGTGTTTTTTCCCCTCAGTGGCATTTCTACGCCAGCATGACTGACATGGTTTTCTCCCCTGGAGATTACAGTCTATATATAGCACAATTTATGTTTAATCTCCCTGTGATATAACGGCAAAAGCCATTTCCAGTTGCTTTGTTTTTGTCGTAGCAAAGGATTTACGTCTGAGGGGCATACTGCTCTGTGCTACTATTGATGCCGTTTCTCCTGGGTACCTTCTCAAGCTCTTGTTTTTTTTTCCCAACCTCTACTATCTTAATTTGGTACAAAGAGAGGTCGCGCAGGCTCCCATCTCCCTTTGTGTTGATTTAGCCCACTGCTGGACAAGATAGAGATCAGCTCTTTGCAGAGAAATCTGGAAGTGAAGGAAATTTGGTTAAATTAAATCCTCCTCCAAGCATTACTGGTAAACGCTCCAGCTGTTCAGGAAGTGTAGAAGACGCAGTATTATTGAGCGGACCCGTCTTTCCGAGGTTCAAGACAAGATCCTGTATGTGATTAATAATTCAGCTGCACAGATTGACCCGTTTCTTTAGAGTGGCGTCAAGGCTAAATGACTAAATGGCACCGTATGTTGTCACCCGGGGAATAAAGATATAAGTGGGTGGAAGAATTAGTTAGAGGAGAGCAAACAGCGCAGAAATTTAATGATTAAAAAGATGACAGATGTAAACAGGAAGAGAAGAATGGCAATGTAAGCAGGTGCTACAAGTGGAGGTTTTGTGGAAATTGATAAAGCCAAGAGGAAAGATGACAGGGGAGGAAGAAGAGATAAAAAAGGAACCTTTCTATCAATCGTCTCAACTGAAGAAGCTTTGTAGAGGCAATCAAAGTTTCATAAAGATGCTAAAGGAGAAGCAGTAGGAAAGGGAACGTCTACTAAAAAAAACAAAGACATTTGCTAAGCCCCAAATTAGACATTTTGAGAGTAATAAATCATTAAAAACGAGCCTTGTTTCCTCCCGCAAAACAGATAAAGTACAAAATCATTTGAGCTGCGTTCGCAACAGAAATAAGACACCAAAAAAAAAAAAAAAAAAACAACTGAAATGTAACAGGAGCCGCAATTATCTTCCAGCAAATGTTCCACTTCTATTCAAAGAATTAATTATCCTCGACAGGAGAGGGGGAAAATGTCCAGCGGTGGAAGAGAACCACCAAAGGAAAAAAGAATCAGTGTTGACGCTTATAAGGTAAACAGGCAAGAAAATGAGGGTCAAAGAAGATAGAGGTAATGGGACCCATTGAGATGGGGATTTATAAAAGCAATTTCTAAGTAAAGTCTTTTGAATACCAAATGGGGTAAATCTCTGCTAGCCGGAGTTTTTCCCCGATCGAGTGAATCCGACTTTCTGCGCCTGTGTTTGTGCGCGGATTACATGTCGTAATCTCCTCTCCAGTAGGAGAATGCGATGTTTGTCAGCGCCGCAGACGTCAAGATACACGGTTTCTATTGCCGTTTTCTTTCAGTGCGTGTGTGTATCAGCTCAGTAGCCAAGTCCTCACCGTAGCCATCGGCAAAAGATGGGAACACTAGACGCAGAGCTAAGACCCTGTCCCTGAAGAATAATTGTCAAACTAAGAACTGAAGGAGCAAGAAAGAAAAATACTGAGCAAACCATCTTATGTCCTCTCACTTAAGCTGCTCGCTGGATTGCCTCCTAACCCTGTTGGGTAGAGACAGAATGAGAGTGAAAGCCGAATTTGAGAAAAATGTAAGAAGGGACACTTCTAGCCAGGCCTTCATAGTCTCGACTTCAGTGTCTTCTTCTCTTTTTGTGTCACATAAGTGGAACAAAGAAAAAAAACGCAGACATGGCGCTGAATGCAAGATCATATTTCTTTTGAACTCCATCCTCTCAGTTTGAGGGACACTCCCGTCCGTCCTGTATCATCCTGGAGTCCTGCAGAGGAAGCCAGAGACCGATCCATGGATCACGATGCCGGCTTTTTTTTCTATCCAACTCTGCTTTTAGTACCTACAAAACAGCGTGGGGATTGACCTCGATACATTTTTAAGTCTGCGTGGAATATACTATATTTTGCACACAGCAGAAGCATCACTGTTGCCTTTAGACACGAAGTATACGCCCTGTTTTGTCCTGAAGATATTTCGGAAATGTTTCTTTAAGAGATACTAAAACAAGAGGAATTGATATTAAAAGTAACACGACTCTACCAATGTCCTCTCTGGACCCAAGAAACGCTTGTGTCAATGACAAAAACATCAATTAAGTGCTTTGAGAGGCTCAGACTGACACCCAGGACAGCGTCCCGCCGGACCTGAACAGCCCCAGGTTCACACATCATGGGAACAGATCAACAGAATAATTTATATCAATTGCAATTAACTTAGTGTTCACCCATCTGAAGCATCCCAACAAGCCTGGAGGTTTGTTTTTTTTGGTTTTTTTTATTTTACTCTGATCATCACAAGGAGGAGTTACAGAGACCTCCACTTGCGATAAAGAGTGCATGATGATAAACCACACAGACATTATAAGGTTAGGCTTCCTGAAAGCCACTAATGGAAGTGTGTGCACAAAATCCATTGCTGTAGTCAACACATACGCGCACGCGAGGTTCTGGCTCAATAAATGGGTTTACTGGACATGGGAGAAGCTAATATGATACAGAAACAGACAAGAAATTGGCAGGAAACTTGAAGGGTTCTTTTTTCCTCGTTTATATCGAGTGGTGATAGAAAATAAGATTTTTGTGTCGTTGCTCCCGTCATCTCATCACAACGTTACACTGAGAATTAGCAGAAAGAGCAATTCAGAACAGCAGAGCAGTCAAATTCCGGGTTTCTAAGTGATTTAAGTACCATTTCACAACTTCTGCCAATAAGAAGTCAGTCTGCTGTGAATGATATAAAAATGTTGATTGGAAGAGAAATCCTATCCTCCTCTTCTTTAATTGTCTGGCTAAATTCTAAATACCATCTAAGCAAGTTTAATAGCGTTTATAAATGCGTTTCCTTGTTATTCCACTGCCTTTGACTCACTTGGTGAGCGTGCATGGCTATGCTTGTGCTCCAAACGTTTGCATTCACATGCATATAAGAACTGAGAGTGTGCATGCCTGCAGACTACAGAGTCTAAGGAAGCGTGAAGGAAAATATCCCTGAAATGAGTGCCAGCCAAGATACCAGGGGGGAAAGCGGAGGTTATCTGCCAGGACCTGAGGCTCTAACTGCTAATGCTAGCACTTGCTAATAACCCCGAGGATCCCGACGGAGCTGAAGGACAGAGGGGTCAGAAAGCTGGGCTCTACGCCCGTGCCCTGGCTCATATGTCAGGGGGCAGCAGGCGAGCCAAGAGCAAAGGTGCAAAGAGTGTGGAGCCCAAAGGCCAGAGCTCGTGTCACAGGAACAGCAGGAACGACAAAGCATGAGTGCATATTATCTCTAATTTAGGGCCGCTTCTAAAGTGGGCTTTGTTTAAAGACACGCGCGCGCACACACCGCTGGAAGCGACGCAACAGTAATGAGAGTAGGAGGACACCCCTCTGGAGAGAAGTAGGCCTTTCAGCCAATTCTCAGCCATTGATTCAGAGCAGAGACACAGAGCAGAGCCACCAGGATTCACTATAAACGAAACAGCCATGCCACTCAGCAGCTCTGTTCACCAACAGACCAGACCTGCCGCAGACTTGCAAATGGTCCAACAGAGAGACAAGAAAACAAGGAGTCCAGGGCTAAGCTGGAAGAAGGATTTTATGAGGATTTAATCAAGAAGAATCACATGAATACATCGTTTTAATAAAAAATAAAAAATCCTCCTAACTCAACCCACCGAGTCAGACAATAATGTGAACCGCTTTAGCATCAGCACTATCCCAAAACAGAACAAATGGCCAGACCCAGGGGGAAGCACCCAATGAGCCCCATGAAAATCCATCATCAGGAAGTTCCTGTTCCAGTCTGGCAGCCAGTAAGGGCACCCCAGGGAGGTGGGACCAGTCTGGCATTACACTAGCCCCTCCTCCCAAGGGGAAGGCCAAACAATGCTGGAGTGACAAATGCAACTCAGGAGAGGGTAATTGGGTGCAGAGTAAGTGAAGCCTGCGACCAGCAAGGTTACGATCCAGGTAGATCTGGCTCCAAAGGATGTTGAACGGCGTCCAGATGCGCAAGTCCAGAGTTTAATTAGTGCTTACTGTGCATTCCCGCTGAGCAAAGTGTGCAAACAAGCTCTCAATCACAAAAATGACAAAAACAAATACCCGTAAACAAAGGGGAAATGCTTGAAGGAGCGGCAGACAAATCACAAATGGCGAAAGCTGAAAAAGTAATCCTCAACTCTGCTGCTTTTCTGAGGGCACAGCGATGGCAAATCTCAGCATCTGCTCGTCCTCTGCCCTTAATCTGAGAGCAAGTTGCTGATGTGCAACACGACGGAGAGAGCAAGGACATCCAGAGCGATCGCTGATGATCAACGACGACGCAAAACGAGATCAAGCACTGCACACATCACTGGTCATTTTCTCTACGGTAAAAAAAATCAATACAGCTGACAAAGGGCAGGGACGGAGTCAACTGATGCGCGCTCTGTTGGGTCCTCACAATAAATTTCTGTTGTTTAGCCACGCGTCATCGCCGAAGTGACTTAAACATCTAAAGAAAAACAAGCCCTCGATCATTCCTACTGCTGACATAAGCTTCTTTAACTAATACAGTAGATGGGGGCCAGTAAAACAGACAAAAACAGGAACAGATTTTTACAAATCAGTCACGGTTAAATGTCTATAAGTATGAATTTAGCTAAAATATAGGCAACAACATGTTAACTGATTAATTAATAAAATAAAATACTATAAAAAGCGATTTAAATGTCAAGCAAAGTGCCTAAAAAAATTACTTGAATGAAAAAGGCCAAATATAGGAGAGAGAAAAAACTAAAGAGGAGACAAAGACAGTAAACTTTATGGTCAACTACAGATTTTTGAAGTCAAAATTAAAAGAACAAACAAAGAAATCTCTTAAAAAATACACAATTTTAAAAAAGGAATCAAAATCAAACAAGAGCTTCAAACCGACTCAAACAAAAGCCGCATAAACTTTGCCAATGTGCATCCAGAAAGTTAAGAAAAAAAAAACTTAAAATTTCCCTCTGAAGTTACAAAAAGCGCGGACTTTGTTCCTCCGGCTTGGGTCGCTGCACGTACCTTGCAGAGTTTCTGGTAGCGCGGCGAGGAGATGGCCATCCTCTGGAGCCTGTGTAAGAAGACCACCACTTTCTGGAGGGAGGTCCGGACCATGGCCATCATCTTAAGACTGCTACAAGTCTGCAGCAGCCTGCTCCCGGTCCGCATGCTAGCACTGCCCAACCCCGCTCATATTGTCCTCCCTCTCCCTCTCCCCAGCCAAGCGACCAGACCCCAGCCAAGCTGACGTGACGCGTGCACGCACACACAAAAACGCATGCACTCAGAGAGAGAAACACTCTGAACGCGTCTGAACTCGGCTCAGAGTGATCCCACGCTTCATCTCACACACACACACACACACAGACACACGCCGACAAAAACACAGTAAGAGATTAGCTTTCTCTCTCTCTCTCTCTCTTTATAAACACTCTAACACATCACTCAGCACACGCACGATGGAGGCAAGCCGGACAAGACGAGACACTCACTTTCTCCTCCACGCGGACATTCACACGCGCACCCCGACCGCAGAAGCAGAAGAGAGAATTATACAAATCACTTGTGACGGCACCCCGCCGAGTCAGACGAGGATGACAGCGAGAGAGAGAGAGAGAGAGAGAGAGAGAGAGAGAGAGAGAGAGAGTGAAACGAAGACGGAGAGAGGAGAGGAGAGGGAGAGGAGAAGAAAGTGCCGGCACGCCAGGACGGGATGAGAGGAGAGAGATGAGGAGAAGGCACGAGTTGCACTGGACAACGAGAGCGAACGCTCACACGAGGCTCACTTTTTACTGCCTGTGATCAGGAGAGAGGAGGAGAGGAGAGGGAAGGAGTCAGAGAAACAGAGCGAGAGAGAGAGAGAGAGGGGGGGGGAAACATGAAACGCGGCAGCACGAGGGAAGGCAAACAATGACTCTGCCGTGAAGAGAGGATGACATTACGCCAGGCAACGAACAGATCGATACACAAGAGACAAAAGAGATAAAAGTGAAAGAGGAGAGATGGAGCGAGAAACAAATGAGATGCAAACACACGACTGAGTTAGAAAGCGGGAGGGGGCTTTTTGCAGGCATCCAGTTTTCCTAGAAGTATCGGTCCCTTTCGTTTCCTTTGTTGGCGGTCTGAGGACGCACGCGTCCACGACTTGGACTGACGAGAACTCCCAGACGGAATTGGGAACGCACGGATGAAGATCTGGAAACATCTATGCAAAACGTGCAACTAAAAGCACCAAAACAATTCAAAATAAAGTCAGGATAAGTCCAATAAAAATCATCCAATCAGAATCAGACGATTTATTGCTTGATCAGCTCTGATCGATAAACGGCGGGTCGAACCCTGACTGACTCACTTTTGAACCAAAAATAAAACCATTAGATCAATAAACGCATCAACCAACACGTCACTCTGGGTTCAGATTAGCAATTGGAGCATAAATGGAGATAATTCTATAATTCCTTCATTTTATGTTGGATTCTAAACTACTGCCTCCATCGACAGGAAACTGGATTTTGCCCTCCGACTTCCAGCTTCCAATTTTTTACAGATTCAGGTTTTCTTCATCAAATAAAACTGAAAACCCTGATCTGTGCATCTCTAAATCCCAGTTTAAATTGTATGCTCTATACAGACATAAAAGCGCTTCTCTTACAAAGCTTTAAAACTTTGGATACTGACTGTCAGACTTTTCTTTTCTTAGCACTGAGTAACTTACTCTGCTGTTCTTCAAGGAAGACGTTCCATAAATCTTATGGATCCGGACGCATCTGCCATTGAAATCAGCTCCCCTCTTATTGGACACCAAACGTTTAAATGAGGAAGATTACATGATGTGCAAACTTGAAAAGGTACTTAAAGACCAAAATTGTCCTTGCAAAAGGCTTTTTTATTAGCTGATTAGCTGAGAATACATGACAACAAATCGCAAAAGTTGGGGAAACCCAAATGAAAATGGGATAAAAGATGGGAGGAGAGTAGCAGAAGAGGAAAGGCTTTACACCGTACGTCAGAGCCTGAAACTGTTAAATATTTGGAGAAAATGTCAGCTGAAAGCAGTGGAGAGACAATATGAAGAGGCAAAAAGCCAAAAACAGTAAGGTTAAAGCGTATCTATGTGGGCAATTAATCAATAATTCAGCAGGAAGAGACCATTTTCCAAAAAGTCCTCTTTTTGATCAGTAAAGCAATAAATAAGCAAGAAAAAATTATACTGTAATATTATTATTACGGGTTATGGTAATGATGATATTGATGGCAATTAACCCACATTTCCCTCATTACTGTCATTTCCATCATTACAACACTCTATATAAGCTTTGATCATTGTTGGAATCTATTAATATGGGTAATAACAACAAAAACAACAACAATGCATATCATCTAAAGGATCATAGCCTACAAAATATTGCACCAGCAGTGAATTTCCATTGCAATATTGCACATATTAACACAGCAATGCAGTTTATTGCACAGTTCCAGTTTCTCTGAGTGTAATTGATTTTTGTTTTGACGAATTAGTCGAGAGAAGGAAAAAAAAAAAAAAAGAAAGAACTCTCCCTGTACGACAAGACGAGAGCAATTTATTTGAAGTGAGGATGAGCAGGCTTGACACGGACTCTTCTACATAATTACAACTCCTGCATTATAAAACAAGCACAAATTGACTGTCGCAGACAATTGCTGGATTATGCTGCGCAAAGGCCTGGAAGGTCTCTATATAAATGAATCGGAAAATAAAGACGCGTGGACTCACACACGCTGAAAAGCGGCCCGGTAAGCCCGCAGAAGAGCTCTGTTTAAACAAGGTTTAACCCACAAAAGCGTCCATTATAGTCACTCCACACATCACTGACTTGGACTGCTTCACAGAAAATCACCAGGCGGGCTAAGTGCATTGTTAGTTCTAGTTAAATGACGCTGGCTTTACTGGGTTTACAACAAGATATTCGAAGAAGAGCATGCTTCATCTGGTCAATGAACAAACAGCTCAGTCACCCGTAACAACACCCGCAGCCAAATACATAGATGTCAAACTTGATAAAAAATCATCTCTTCAAGCCGTGCACCCTTTTGAACTTTTCTGCTCCAGGCTATGATTGCAATACCTTCAACGGTGCCGGTGCACGAGCACCATGATGGAGTTTACTCTACGCCGCACGCCAGCTCTGGATAATGAAAAATCCCGCGTGAGCTGAAGTTTACGATAGCATTCATAGTCGGGTAATCATTTAATGCGCCGGGCCTGTGATGGATAGCTCCAGAAAAATACAGAGTTAAACGTATTTTCCCTAACAATCCGAGTTTTGCCCTTTACAAGAAGCAATGAACAGGAGAGAGCTGCAACTTCTGTTTGAGTGATGCAACCTGCTCGGCTCTCCGCTCCCATGCCACAGACATCCTCCAGCTGTCCTCAGAGAGATGCGCAGACAGCGGCTGAGACATTCGTCATTAAGTTTCATGGTGATCAAAGTAAACTTATGGATTCATAAAGAAGGAGAACACATTTTTTTCTGCGATATTTGTCAAAATGGTCAGCTCAGACGGCAGTGATCTATGGTGTGACTGGAATTATAGGCGGATGTCAGCATTTTGAAGGAAAGTATCTGCAGGAGCAAGACGTGACTTTATTGAAGGCCACATTTGCGTACGTCGAGTCTAGGGGTGGGCGATAAATCGATTTTATAGAAGAATTCGAATTTGCAATTTATGAGAATTTAATTTTTGGATTCTTTTTTTTTTTTTTTTGCCAATATACCCGTTGGGGCGTCCAAGAAACGTTATCAGTTTAATAATATCAGTCTTGCCAGGGGAAACAGTTTTGGTAATAGCATGCAATGTTGAATATAATATTCAAGAAAATCCATTGTCAATATAATTTTTTACCCTAGGATTTACTTTTTTTTATAAGTTTGAGGCTACATAGGTGAAGTGGAGCCCTTTCCTAGAAGCAAACTCAAAACTAGCTGGATGTATAAAACCACTAGCAGCAAACATTTTGGGTTATTTCTTTCATTGTTTACAATTGCAGGGCCTGCCATCTTGTTTTAAAAGCATGTTTCACAACTTGTATTATTTGCACTTGGAATTAGGTTAACTCTCATGCAAGAAGATTGGGGGGGGGGGGGGGGGGACATGATTTAAAAAATTATTTCTGGAATATTTAATGAGAAAAGAATTTATTACTGGCAACTGGATTTGGTATAATAAAATCACAGATTTTATTTCTAAGCCATATCACCAGCCCTAGTGGAGTCAGATATATATTTAGAAATACATGACAAAGCTGTGCTTGTTTCAGCTTTCTTAAACTAGTTAAACATTTGTTGGTGCAGGGTACTGAGGATGACCTGTAGGAACCTCAGCAGGGGTAAAATGTCTGACTGCAGCATCTGCAATAACATTTATGAGTACGTTAAGTGAGATACAATCAAAACCCTTCTGTAGGCCGTGTGATACTGACAAAAAAAAGCGCTTTGTAAGTTTAGGGCGGTCACGGCTAGTGAACCTGATTAATAAATCATGGGATAATAACCGGCAATACCCGAAATTACCTTTGCAGCATTTAAAGACCTCAATAAGCCGCAATTTGTGAGGAAACAAACTTAAATATTTATAACGGCATTGAAACCTCTCTGAAGTCTGACACCTTTCATTTTTATAAGGGTTTCACATTAAATAGGCCTCACATTCAGCTTTCTGTCTGGACTAAATGGCCAAAGATGGAGGAACGAAAAAGAGAATCCATATTTTCACAAATGTTTCTTATAAATCTAATTTAAAAAAATTGTGGCATTTACTAATGCACAGATGCTTTTTTTAATTTCATTTGAGCCCATGTTTCATTTAAATTCTACTAGACGGGAAAGACTTTCCATACCACGAAACAATAAATCATGCCGCTCTCAGTCCCGCTCTTAGCTGTACGGGGTTTAATATGAATGCAGCAGTCAGAATGCAAGCGAAAGTCGAGAATTAAAGGTAACTAAATACTAAATCATGGGCAGAGCCTTCAACTCAGTGTTCACACGCAGAGCGTCTGAGGTTTAACATCTGTCTTTGTTTCATTAACCCAGCTTCAATGGGTGAGAGCCATCCATCAAAGTCGACAGCGTCTGGTAATGAAACAAAAAGAGCCTGTGGGTTTTAATCAACTCTAAAAGCCCCCAAAAACGGCTGCAGACCAAGATTTTCCTTAAATTTAACCTTCAGTTACTTAATAAAGACGTTTAGCACAAACGCTGACCCTTTGCACGTATGACTGTGACAGATTATTTGGGATTTAACAACATAGTAGAAACAATTCAAGATAGAATATAGTGTAATACCATATAAACACAAACTTTTGTATGCATTTTCTGCATGCAAAACTGTACCTGGGTCTAATACAAGGGCAATAAAGTAATCAAATCAGTTTTATCTATGTTGACCTATAGTACTTTAAACCAACAGCGGAGAATTTTGGCACAATTGCATAATACTGCAATCTTTTTCAGCTCTAAAAGAAGTGCGAGACTGAGCTGTTTCACAATGCCACCTAAAGTGCAAACATGAAATCCAAAGGAGATAAGAAGAGTCGGCGTCTGCAGAGGAATATTTTAAATATAAGAGGGATGTAAAAAAAAAAAAGATTTGCACTCGTTATAAATGCTGAGGCAGCTAACGGGGACTCTGAGGTGATACTGATACATAAAGATGATGGGTGTCAAATGATCCCGAAGGGAAGGTCTGGGTAAATGACAAAGCGAATGAAAGGAGGAGAACATACACACAATCTGAATTCCTAAGCAGCGCAGAACAAGGGGGATCAATGAGCCACGTTCGGCGAATACAAGCGCTCCCCGTGCCCTCTGCATGCCCCTCGCATTCACACACCTTTAACCAGGAGCGAGCACAAAGACGCGCCCGTCCACACTCACACCGCAGCGTCGGCTCCGGCCGGTGAGGGCTGCGTTAATGAAGGATGACACTGAGATAATGGGCTATCACCTGTGCATGAATTAGACACACACATTGGGTTCTTTCTCTATTTCCAGCCCTACCTCCAGTTGTCGCCTCAGCTCTTTCGCGTGGGCCGAATCCTGGGACACGTCCTCCCTCTGGGAGGCGTCGGCCAGCACGGTGACCGTTGTTTCGGCCTCCTGGAGCCACCTGAGGAAGGCCTCCAGCTCCTTTAGAGACACCTGGACCTCTTTCAGCTCGCTGTCCAACTGAGCGTGGCGGTCACTGGCCCTGCAAGATTAAATGAAATTAAACAAATATGAGACAGAAGCACAAATAGTCGCTCTTAATGTTGCTTAAAAAAAAAAAAAACAGAGTAAGGCATACAGGTGAGTGTGGGTTTACCTCTGGTTGATGCTGTTCCAGGCCACATTCTGTTTCTCTGCAACCTCTTTGATCCTCCTGGTGTCATCAGAGGAATATTTTTGTAAAAGGTGATTGGAAAGCTCGTTGAAGGCCGCGACTGTGGCTTGGTCTCGGCCCAGAGCTTGGAAGAACTCCTGCACAGACATAATGTTCACAGGCACTGAGAATGTCGCAGATTCACTGATCATTAAGAGGGTCTAAAAAGACTTAATGGTCGACCCCGTTGGCTTAAATTATTTCAGAGTTTTAGAGATGCTGAACCGACATGAAGCGGGAGAAAAGAAAAGATGGACGGACAGACCCGCTTCTATACTGTATTTTACTGATCCATACTTAAATCAAATTCTATACTATTCTAGAAAGTGAGAGAACACCTTTTCTTATTTTTTATTCAGCGTCCTGCATTTCTTTAACTGCCTTGGCCTCATCTCTAAGCCGAATACAACTAAATCAAATTTTAGTTTAGTTTTCCTTTTTCTGATCTGCAGCTTCCTGTGTTTGTTCAACCTCTTCTCATCCAGGCAGATAAAATAACTTCAATCAGTGTTAGGACACACGTCATGCCTATGTGACCGAGGGGGCTTCTGCTCTTTTGACTTTAAATAGACAATTACTCATCATGACCACACCAGACGGGAGGGGTAGGCGCTTAAAAAGCAAGCTGTATTAGCTTAAACTCAGACGCCCCCTAGTGTTTAGTTCTCAAAACATTTGAGTCTCATTTAAAGAAACGCTCATTTAAGATCGTGTAGGTGCATGAACGTTATTAAGGATCAAAGTGAAACTTCAGAGGAGGGATTTATTCATTCCCAACTTAAGACAGCAGCACAAAAGCCCTCTAATAAGAGTCAAGTTTTGCTTTCAGTCCACCGGGGAAAATACCCTGGAGTAGATGTCTAGTCTACCGTAGAGACAAGGACACAGCATCAAAGTAAATGACCTCAGGAATTACAGGCATAATGGATTAGAGAAAGTGGATATCTGCCCTAACCTTGGAGTCCTCGAGCTGTTTTGTCAGGGGATCCGTGGCCCTCTGGAGAAGGTTGTGGAAGCGTCCTTCGTTATGAGCAATAAGACCCTTCACCTCCTTCCTCTTCTCCTCCCACTGATTGCTGTGGACAGTCATGCTTTCAAGCTCCTGGAGTCGAGCTTCGACGCCTTGCTGAGTGCTGTCCCACTGGCTGCGCACTTCCTCCACTACAGGACCAGAAATGACTTTATCAGTCCCCAGTAGGGAAAACTCTACTTTGCCACAAAGCATTACAATCAAGAACAAAACGTGTCAAAGCATGAGAGAAAAACCTCCAAGAATGAAATCTAATCAAGAATGGATTGAAATATGCGTAAATACGCATCAATAAGCAGTTTATCTGACTGTAATATACATCCAATTTGCCTCTAATTAAACTTAAACAGTAGACACATTGCAAAAAGGGAACTAAATGTAAGTAAAATTTTCCTGAAATTAATGCATTTTTCCTTGATTTTAGCAGGTAAATAAGACTATTTGCCAATGGAATAGGATTTTTGCACTTAAAATAGGAACAATTCATCTCCACCATCTTATTTCAAGTGCAGGATATCTAATTATCTTATTTTAGGCATCACAATACTGATTACATTGGCAAATAATCTTATTTACCTGCCCAAATCAAGGAAAAATACACTAATTTCAAGAAAAAATTACTAACTTTTAGTTCCCTTTGTTGCAGTGCATGGTTAAATAGTGTTACACTGGAAAACAGTGGCTTTGTACAACTTGACTGGCACAGGTAGGAATGATTTCCTGCGTTTCTCAGTTGTGCAGCGTGGAAGTATGAACTGTCTACTGATCTGAACCTTTTTTGGACACTGTCCTCCTCTCTAACACCGCTGCCAAAGAGTCCAGTTCATGTCTGGCCTTCCAAATGATCTTCTTCAGTCTCTTATGGTCAGGCATTGTCATTGTTTGAATAAAATTGGTCTGTATCCCTCGGCTCTTATTTGTCGTCGGACAACCCAAGCCGCTCTGCACGCACCTTTTTCAGAAGTAGATGTGCGGAGGTCCACGTTAGAGGTTTTGTTCTTAATGTTCTGCGCCAGGGTGAAGATGTCCTCCAGCTGGGAGTGACGCTGTTCCAGGTCGCCTTTGGTCACCTGCAACGAAGCGAAAAACAACGGCACGCATTTACATCAGGGCTTAGACTCATTGTTCATTTAAGCACATGAGATGATATAAACCACGGATTGAGTCTTTTTTTTTTTTTTTTTTTACATTTTGTAACAATACAACCACAAAAATGGCACAAATCCTTTTATTTTATTGTTCAAAGAGTGCATGATTGAATAAAATCAAGTACAGCCTAATTTAAACTAACAAGCTGAGTGAGGCAACCCATTAATACACCATACATTGTGTTAGTCTATCATGTGAAAAGATGTAAATAAGGGGTATAAATACTTTCGCAAGGTACTGTACCTTTTAGTTTAACCGATTAACACTCAATGTCCCCCTTACAGAAATAAAAGACGACGCATCAACTTTTAGACGCCTCATATGCAGTCTTTTCTACACCAACTTAATCTTCAGTAAATTTGAGCCATTAAGTTTTTCCTCCAATTCAACTCTCATTTCTGACCGACAAATGAGCTATTTCAGCGTATTTAATCCTCTTTCCCCAAATTAAAACAAAAAAAAAAAATAATTAAGTGCCGAGGGGAAGGGGTCATTTCCAGCTTTCACTGCTGCCAACTCGTAGAGTGTCGGCAGATTTATTTCTTACACAAAAAAATAAGCAGCAAATTAATTTTTTTTTAGCAACCAACTGGGTCTGGTTCAGGCCCCTATTAACCACAGCACAGAGTGTGAAGATGTCATGCTGCATTTACTGCGAATGGTAGACTATGAATACAATTAGTGGCAGCACAGCCTGCTTAATGAGCATCGGAGAAGGTGAGAGCACAGCCGCTGAGTGAGGAAAACATGAGCTGACTTTTTATTGTCTCAATGTGATGGCTAACAATTACAAGACGCATAACCACGGCAGTCTTTCTCCCATTTGTATGACCTGGCAACTCAAGATGTTCCCTTAAATCAGACCATAATTGCCGGCAAGAATAAAATGGAATAGAAATATTCTTTTATTGTCTCTCGGTGGTGAAATTCACGTGTCGCATCGGCAACATGAGAAGGAAGTCGAAGCATGCGGGTTCATTCAAAGGTAAAAATATAAAAAACTCTAATAATAAGAGGTCTTACATTAATTTACAGCATACTGTGCATTTATTACAAATAGCATGCTCAGATTCAAATAAATGTGCAGTTGAGTAAAATTTAAAATAAATCTACATGTGCATGTACACTGCAGCTCAAAAGTTTGGGGTCACCCCAAAAAATTTCATGTTTTTCCAAGAAAACTCACATTTTATTAAGCAAATGAGTCGCAAAACAAAGAGGAAACATAGTCGAGACATTGACAAGGTTAGAAATAATGATTTAGCCTTGAAATACTAATTGTGTCCTTCTTTGCTTTTGTCGAATAATCCTCCAGTTGCAGCAGTTCCAGCCTTGCAGACCTTTGGCTTTCTAGCTGTCAATTTGTTGAGGTCATCTGAGAAGATGTCCCTGCCCTCCCTGCCCCGCTTGAATTTTATGAAAAATTCAAGCACATTTCAAAATGACCCCAAACTTTTGTGCAGCATAACAACAGATTATTTACAAGGAATTGGAAAAACAGCAAACCAAATGCACTTTACAAAGTAGAAGGAATCCAATTAAATGAATAAAAAACAATCAGCCAGTGTTATTATACTGACTTTATCATTAATTCCCTTCCTCCATTCACTCACCTGAAGGCGTCCTATAGTCGTCCTGATCTCCGGCGTGTCCCCCACCGTGACAATATTAGACTTAAGCATCTGATCGATGAGAAGGAGCCAGTCAGCCAGCTCTGTGGCGGTTTTGTTCAGATCAGGGGTGTCTGGTGGGTACGCGACCCGATGATGGGAGTTCTCACTCGCCATGGTGGCCATCTGAACAGCCGAAGGCCCCGAAGACACTGGAGTAGGCGCAAAGACAGGGCAGAGATGCTTGTAAAATTTGAAAAAGGAAAACTTCTATTAATAGAAATATGTTTTAAAATAGCAACAGGGGCATATACGATCATCCTCATAGCAATGTTCTAGATTAAATAAGTCGATAAGGAAATGTTAATTTGATCCTATAACTGTGAGTTTCCAAATGCATTGGTTAATATTTAAAGTTCCCAAAAAAAAAAATCTACGTTTCCTTTGTCTAATTAAAGGCAAATCCCCCCTTTGGCCGAGGTCATGGTCCTACAGCAACACATAAGGGAAATCGTACTAGCACCATGTGGGAGAGTTAGTATGACGTTGTTTTTTCTGAAATGCTGTGGTAGTTTTCCATCCCATATATCAGGATGCACACTTTCCAAAAAGTTTAATTTCTTTTTATTTCCCCATTGGTCCACAGAGAATTTTCCTCAAAATTCTTGGGAATGATCAAGATATCCATTTGGAAAATAAGAGCCGGTTCCGCTTTGTGTCTGCAGAGGTTTTGACCATGGAAAATGAACCATAGATGCCATTTTTGCCCTGCTTCTTCTCTTCTTATTGTTGAATCATGAACTTTATCCTTAACTGAGACAAAAAAAACGCCAGCAGGGCTTTAGAAGTCGTTCTGGGTTATTTTGTGACCTCATGGATGAGTTTTAGATGCACTCTTGGAATCATTTTTGTAGCCAAGGGAAGTTTCACCACTGGCCTTATTGTTCTTCGTTTTTAGATCAGTTTTTTAATCCCTCAAGCTCCAAAACCATGATCTTTTATCCTTTCCACACCGAGTCAGACATTTCTCATTTTTCCATCAGAGAATGAAACTCTGCTTTTATAGATTTTGAGCCTACTTTATGTTTTTTTTTTTTTTTTTCCATTCTGCTGGTCAGGCAATAATCAGGCAAAAATGTGATTAACCACACTTATTTCATGATTTAAACCAGAAAAAAATCTGTAACAAGGCAAAAAAAAATAATTTTTGCACAGGAAAATGCATTTCTCATCATTTCTTACCAAGCTGTTGGTGCT